>NC_086451.1:466694247-466994247 GCF_028390025.1 Pseudophryne corroboree
ATAGATCATCTGCTCAATTCCTACCAATGCCCTATTTGTGTGGAGTTTGTATGTTCTTCTCATGCTTGCGTGTGCCTCCTCTATGTGCTTCAGGAGTTCCTCCCACACTTCACAAACAAATTGAAAGGTTAATTGAATTCTGAGAAGAAAATTATCCCTATTGGTTGGTTACGTGTCCCTATGATAGGGGATATAGGGGGTAATTCCAAGTTGATCGCAGCAGGAAATTTGTTAGCAGTTGGGCAAAACCATGTGCAGTGCAGGTGGGGCAGATATAACATGTGCAGAGAGAGTTAGATTTGGGTGGGTTATTTTGTTTCTGTGCAGGGTAAATGCTGGCTGCTTTATTTTTACACTGCATTTTAGTTTTCAGATTTAACTCACCACACCCAAATCTAACTCTCTCTGCACATGTTATATCTGCCTCCCCTGCAGTGCACATGGTTTTGCCCAACTGCTAAAAAATTTCCTGCTGCGATCAACTTGGAATTACCCCCATAGAGGGATGATTCAGACCTGATTGCTGGGCTGCTAACTTTGCTGTCCTGCGTTCAGATAGTCGCCTCCCCAGGGAGAGTGTAAATTTGCCGTGCAAGTGTGCGATCGCATGTGTACGCCGAGCTAAAATTGCCCCTCAGTCAGCGGACAGCTGCAAAACCGTTCGCACCTCACTCACCATCGAATGATTTTACCAGTCTGTGCAGTCTGTGCCTAGCCCAGGACTGACTCCTACAGTGCGATGAGAACAGGCTGATCGGGTCTGGAGCTGACGTCATACACCCTCCCTGAAAACGCTTGGGAACGTCTGCGTTTTCCCTGACACGCCCAGAAAATAGTCAGTTACCACCCACAAACGGCCTCTTCCTGTCAATCAACTTGAGAATGGCTGAGCGATTTAAATTGTAATTTGCTCTTATACATTACCAGATTTTTGTTCCAACCAGAAAGATTGGACAGATAATCTTATAGTGTGTATCCAGCTTTAGGGATCTTGGTCACAGCTGCTTCTCGGAACGGCTGTCCCCACGCCGGAGCGATCTTCAGTTGCTCTGGTCATACGGTATCTAACGCCACAATTCACCACAAGTCGGATACCAAGGTACTGGGGCGCGTTACGGGCATATCGATGAATATGCCCCTCAGACTTTATAGCGGAAAGGGGTCAACATTGATCATGACTGCTGCATTGCAGCTCTCTCAGCCCTTTAATGTTTACTATCAGCCGCCCTCCAAACACTTCCAAAATAGCGCTCCCCCCCCCCCCCCCTCCCGAACTCTCTAACTTGGACAGATTTATGGCTGACTCCTATGGCGACTCTCTTGCTTTAGAGATGTATTATTTATTTAATATGATGGGGGTGGAGGGGGGTAAAATATGTTTTACAGTATCTACTGCTCTATTAAGCGAAATGAAAAAAACAGTCATCAAATAAAAATATATTTTAGTCAATGGAGTGTGATAAAGGCTGCCCTGTAGTGGCCGTAATTTAGTTACAGCGCCAATCCCACTACACAACACCACCGGCCATGAGAAATGCAGAAATGCTCTGATGCCCAGTGCACGCCATAAAATGATGACTTTTATTTGTCTAGCTTGCGCAGGAGAATAAAGCTAATATTCCATTGGTGGATATGAGTCATTGCACATCTGTTTCTGTCATGCTATCTCTCTCCCTTAAAGTGTTTGCATTTGAAGCCTTTTGCAGTGATATTATTCTTGCTGAGTGGACACTGAAATGTAATGTTGTGTTGTGCGGGTGCCAAGCAGATTGCATTCCTGTAATTTCTCACAAATCACTATTTCATTTGTTTAGATATAATCTAAACATTTTCTTGGAATGAAATCAGCTGTAGCAGGGGTGAGGAGCGGGTCACGGCGCAGAGTCTACCCGCACCCGGCCCAGCGCAGGACAGAATTGATGCTTGTACTGTATGTATCTTACCTCCAGCATTAATACAAGAGGCAGGGGGATAGCACCCGGCTGGGATAATATAACACTGCGGTGTAGCTGTAGCAGGGATGAGGAGCAGGTCACGGCGCAGAGTCTACCCGCAGCCAGCCCAGCGCAGGACAGAATTGATGCTTGTACTGTATGTATCTTACCTCAGCATTAATACAAGAGGCAGGGGGGGAGCACCCGGCCGGGATAATATAACACTGTGGTGTAGCTGTAGCAGGGGTGAGGAGTGGGTCACAACGCAGAGTCTACCCGCAGCCAGCCCAGCGCAGGAAAGAATTGATGTTTGTACTGTATGTATCTTACCTCCAGCATTAATACAAGAGGCAGGGGGAGAGCACCCAGCTGGGATAATATAACACTGCGGTGTAGCTGTAGCAGTGGTGAGGAGCAGGTCACAGTGCAGAGTCTATCCACAGCTAGCCCAGCGCAGGAAAGAATTGATGTTTGTACTGTATGTATCTTACCTCCAGCATTAATACAAGAGAAAGGGGGAGAGCACCTGGCTGAGATAATATAACACTGCTGTGTAGCTGTAGCAGGGGTGAGGAGCGGGTCACAATGCAGAGTCTACCCGCAGCCGGACCAGCGCAGGAAAGAATTGATGCCTGTACTGTATGTATCTTACTGCCAGCATTAATACAAGAGGCAGGGGGAGAGCACCCGGCTGGGATAATATGACACTGCGGTGTAGCTGTAGCAGGGGTGAAGAGCGGGTCACAATGCAAAGTCTACCTGCAGCCGGACCAGCGCAGGAAAGAATTGATGCCTGTACTGTATGTATCTTACTGCCAGCATTAATACAAGAGGAAGGGGCAGAGCACCCGGCTGGGATAATATGACACTGCGGTGTAGCTGTAGCAGGGGTGAAGAGCGAGTCACAATGCAGAGTCTACCCGCAGCCGGACCAGCGCAGGACAGAATTGATGCTTGTACTGTATGTATCTTACCTCCAGCATCAATACAAGAGGCAGGGGGAGAGCACCCGGCTGGGATAATATGACACTGCGGTGTAGCTGTAGCAGGGGTGAAGAGCGGGTCACAATGCAAAGTCTACCTGCAGCCGGCCCAGCACAGGACAGAATTGATGCTTGTACTGTATGTATCTTACCTCCAGCATCAATACAAGAGGCAGGGGCAGAGCACCCGGCTGAGATAATATAGCACTGCGGTGTAGCTGTAGCAGGGGTGAAGAGCGAGTCACAATGCAGAGTCTACCCGCAGCCGGACCAGCGCAGGACAGAATTGATGCTTGTACTGTATGTATCTTACTGCCAGCATTAATACAAGAGGAAGGGGCAGAGCACCCGGCCGGGATAATATAGCACTGCGGTGCAGCTGTAGCAGTTACTATGGTGCTGCTATAACACAGAATTACAGTTTGTCACATTGTGGATCATTTGCAAAAGTTAAATCGGATTGCAGATGAATGAGCAGATGCAATAATACCCTTTGCATTTGCAGAGCTTCTTTGTTTCTGTGCGATATTCTGTGCAATTATTAGGCTCTGTGGGCTTAATTCAGATAGATACTCAAACCTAATGATTTGTGGACATTTCTGATGGCGGTACGTCTGCGCACATGAGCATAATGGGTCTTGCGTCGTTGCTTGCAGTGCCCCTTGAGCCACTGGCTGGTTGACAGGCTGCGGCAGTTAGCAGTGGTGCAAGTAGAAAACATTTCTTAGTTGTACTGTGTGCACCATCCAAGGCGCACATGTGCCCCAAAAAATGGGTGTGGCCTCATGCCACATGGGGCGTGGAGAATGAAAATGGGGGCGTGATACACATATGGGGGGCCGTGATACACGTATGACACCAATTGTGCAGTGCCAGATACACATATGCCCCCAATAGCACCAGATATGCCCCCAATAGTGCAGTGCCAGATACACATGTGCCCCCAATAGTGCCAGATACACATATGCCTCTAGGAGTGCAGTGCCAGATACACATATGCCCCCACAGTGCCAGATACACATACTGTATGCCCCCAGTAGTGTAGTGCCAGATACACATATGCCCCCAATAGTGCCAGATACACATATGCCCCCAGTGGTGTAGTGCCAGATACACATATGCCCCCAATAGTGCCAGATACACATATACCCCCAGAAGTGCAACTCTCCGTTGCTGCTGCTGTCTGGGGCTGGCTCTGCAGTGTCATTATGTCAGGGAGAGGACAGCACAGCAGATGCCTCTCCTGCCCTCAGTCCTGTCTCCTGCGGCGGCGGCGGTGTGTATCTCAAATCAGGCGCCGGTCTGTGAGCCAATCAGAGCTTGCCATCCGGCAGTGGCAGCTCCTAATTAGCTGCTGGTCCACGGGCTCTGATTGGCTCATGAACCGGCATTTGATTGTGATACGCGCCGCCGACGCTGCCGCCAGAGGAAGAGAGACCGGACTGACTGGGCAGGAGTGGGGCAGAAGAGGAAAGGCACATGCTGCGCTCTCCTCTCCCTGACACAGTGGATGCAAGGTGGCGGCCTGGCAATACTGCGTACCGGCTGACAATTTCTTACCGGTACCCAGTACCACCCTGTACCGCCATATTTGCAGCACTGGCCATTAGAGGGCAGGGAGGGGGGAGGGGGGGTTATTGCCTCCATTCCAGTGCTGGGTCTTTACTTACCTACAATCCTGGAAGTTGCGGGAGACTCTAGATTTTTCAGGTAGTCACCCACACTGCCAGGACAGTGGGTACACCTCCCGCATCCCATCCGTTTCCTAGCCTGCAAGATAGGTAAATAAATCCGGGAATCGTGGGTAAAAATGAAGTGGGAGGGGCTAAAATGGCTCAAATTAACATTTTGTCCCCGCCCATTCCTCAAGGAATCGCGATTTGCGGGATTTACCATCATGGGGGAATGGCCCCGCCTCCCAAAGATCCCAGCTGCTTCTCTCGAAGAGGAGTATTAATTTGTAGGCAAGTATGGCCGGGTCTGCGTCTTCCCGTCCTCAGCTATGGAGCTGTGAGGGCCAGTCTGAGTTTCCATGGTTGCTCAGATGGCTGCTGGTCTCGCAGGTGATCTAATGCTGTGTCTTAGAACGCAGCGCTCGCATATACGCAATGCAGGGAGGAGGTGTCTCTTTCCTTCAGACTTCTCCTGCGCCAGTAGCATATTTTCCCATTGCTGCTGCGCCAAAAGATGCGGCAGTGATGTGATCTGCGCCCATATCTGAATCAGGCCCTGTACTGGATGGGGCATTGTGTTGTGACTTCCCCGGCTTTGTGCTTCGGTAGGGGTAGGACTGATGACACTTAAGAACAGGTTCTGCAAAACGTGAAATTTCGCAGCAAAATAAGAAATATTTCACGGGACAATTTAGCATATTTTTGTCACCTTCACTGAAACCCTGTCCTTCATTTGTATTGTAAACCAGAAAGCAAACTAGCAGCACGACCGCAATGATGTCATACGTCCATATTCATTAACTATTCTTATCAATGCATATCGCAACGATAATAAGAATTTACTTACCGATAATTCTATTTCTCGTAGTCCGTAGTGGATGCTGGGGACTCCGTAAGGACCATGGGGAATAGCGGCTCTGCAGGAGACTGGGCACAAAAGTAAAGCTTTAGAACTACCTGGTGTGCACTGGCTCCTCCCCCTATGACCCTCCTCCAAGCCTCAGTTAGGATACTGTGCCCGGACGAGCGTACACAATAAGGAAGGATTTTGAATCCCGGGTAAGACTCATACCAGCCACACCAATCACACCATATAACTTGTGATCTAAACCCAGTTAACAGCATGATAACAGAGGAGCCTCTGGAAAAGATGGCTCACTACAGCAATAACCCGATTTTTTGGTAACAATAACTATGTACCAGTATTGCAGACAATCCGCACTTGGGATGGGCGCCCAGCATCCACTACGGACTACGAGAAATAGAATTATCGGTAAGTAAATTCTTATTTTCTCTAACGTCCTAAGTGGATGCTGGGGACTCCGTAAGGACCATGGGGATTATACCAAAGCTCCCAAACGGGCGGGAGAGTGCGGATGACTCTGAAGCACCAAATGAGAGAACTCCCGGTCCTCCTCAGCCAGGGTATCAAATTTGTAGAATTTTACAAACGTATTTTCTCCTGACCAAGTAGCTGCTCGGCAAAGTTGTAAAGCCGAGACCCCTCGGGCAGCCGCCCAAGATGAGCCCACCTTCCTTGTGGAATGGGCTTTTACAGATTTTGGCTGTGGCAGGCCTGCCACAGAATGTGCAAGCTGAATTGTACTACAAATCCAACGAGCAATAGTCTGCTTAGCAGCAGGAGCACCCAGCTTGTTGGGTGCATACAGAATAAACAACGAGTCAGATTTTCTGACTCCAGCCGTCCTGGAAACCTATATTTCCAGGGCTCTGACAACGTCTAGCAACTTGGAGTCCTCCAAGTCCCTAGTAGCCGCAGGCACCACAATAGGTTGATTCAGGTGAAACGCTGAAAACCACCTTAGGGAGAAACTGAGGACAAGTCCTCAATTCCGCCCTGTCCGAATGGAAAATCAGATGAGGGCTTTTACAGGATAAAGCCGCCAATTCTGACACGCACCTGGCCCAGGCCAGGGCCAACAGCATGACCACTTTCCATGTGAGATATTTTAACTCCACATATTTAAGTGGTTCAAACCAATGTGACTTTTGGAACCCAAAAACTGCATTTAGATCCCAAGGTGCCACTGGAGGCACAAAAGGAGGCTGTATATACAGTACCCCTTTCACAAACGTCTGAACTTCAGGGACTGAAGCTAGTTCTTTTTGGAAGAAAATTGACAGGGCCGAAATTTGAACCTTAATGGACCCCCATTTCAGGCCCATAGACACTCCTGTTTGCAGGAAATGTAGGAATCGACCTAGTTGAAAATTCCTCCGTCGGGGCCTTACTGGCCTCGCACCACGCAACATATTTTCGCCAAATGCGGTGATAATGTTTTGCGGTTATATCTTTCCTGGCTTTGATCAGGATAGGGATGACTTCATCCGGAATGCCTTTTTCCTTCAGGATCCGGCGTTCAACCGCCCTGCCGTTAAACGCAGCCGCGGTAAGTCTTGGAACAGACAGGGTCCTTGCTGGAGCAGGTCCCTTCTTAGAGGTAGAGGCCACGGATCCTCCGTGAGCATCTCTTGAAGTTCCGGTTACCAAGTCCTTCTTGGCCAATCCGGAGCCACGAATATAGTGCTTACTCCTCTCCATCTCATAATTCTCAGTACCTTGGTTATGAGAGGCAGAGGAGGGAACACATACACTGACTGGTACACCCACTGTGTTACCAGAGCGTCTACAGCTATTGCCTGAGGGTCCCTTGACCTGGCGCAATACTTGTCGAGTTTTATAAACATGTGGAAGACTTCTGGGTGAAGTCCCCACTCTCCCGGGTGGAGGTCGTGTCTGCTGAGGAAGTCTGCTTCCCAGTTGTCCACTCCCGGAATGAATACTGCTGACAGTGCTATCACATGATTTTCCGCCCAGCGAAGAATCCTTGCAGCTTCTGCCATTGCCCTTCTGCTTCTTGTGTCACCCTGTCTGTTTACGTGGGTGACTGCCGTGATGTTGTCCGAATGGATCAACTCCGGGTGACCTTGAAGCAGAGGTCTTGCTGAGCTTAGAGCATTGTAAATGGCCCTTAGCTTCAGGATATTTATGTGAAGTGATGTCTCCAGGCTTGACCATAAGCTCTGGAAATTCCTTCCCTGTGTGACTGCTCCCCAGCCTCGCAGGCTGGCATCCGTAGTCACCAGGACCCAGTCCTGAATGTGCGGCCCTCTAGAAGATGAGCACTCTGCAACCACCACAGGAGAGACACCCTTGTGCTTGGTGACAGGGTTATCCGCTGATGCATCTGAAGATGCGACCCAGACCATTTGTCCAGCAGGTCCCACTGGAAAGTTCTTGCGTGGAATCTGCCGCATGGGATTGCTTCATAGGAAGCCACCATTTTTTTCAGAACCATCTCATTGATGTACTGAGACTTGGCTCGGTTATAGGAGGTTCCCGACTAGCTCGGATAACTCCCTGACTTTCTCCTCCGGGAGAAACACCTTTTTCTGAACTGTGTCCAGGATCATCCCTAAGAACAGAAGACGAGTCGTCGGAATCAGCTGCGATTTTGGAATATTGAGAATCCAATCGTGCTGCCGCAACACTACCTGAGATAGTGCTACACCGACCTCCAACTGTTCCCTGGATCTTACCCTTATCAGGGAATCGTCCAAGTAAGGGATAACTAAAATCCCCTTCCTTCGAAGGAGTATCATCATTTCGGCCATTACCTTGGTAAAGACCCGGGGTGCCGTGGACCATCCCTACGGCAGCGTCTGAAACTGATAGTGACAGTTCTGTACCATAAACCTGAGGTACCCTTGGTGAGAAGGGTAAATTGGGACATGAAGGTAAGCATCCTTGATGTACCGAGACATCATGTAGTCCTCTTCTTCCAGGTTCGCAATCACTGCTCTGAGTGACTCAATCTTGAATTTGAACCTCTGTATGTAAGTGTTCAAAGATTTTAGATTTAGAATCGGTCTCACCGAGCCGTCCGGCTTCGGTACCACAACAGTGTGGAATAATACCCCGTTCCCTGTTGCAGGAGGGGTACCTTGATTATCACCTGCTGGGAATACAGCTTGTGAATGGCTTCCAAAACTGTCTCCCTGTCAGAAGGAGACATCAGTAAAGCCGACTTTAGGAAACGGCGAGGGGGAGACGTCTCGAATTCCAATTTGTACCCCTGAGATATCACCTTAAGGATCCAGGGGTCTACTTGCGAGTGATCCCACTGCGCGCTGAAATTCATTGAGACGGGCCCCCACCGTGCCTGATTCTGCTTGTAAAGCCCCAGCGTCATACTGAGGGCTTGGCAGAGGCGGGAGAGGGTTTCTGTTCCTGGGAACTGGCTGATTTCTGCAGCCTTTTTCCTCTCCCTCTGTCACGGGGCAGAAATGAGGAACCTTTTGCCCGCTTGCCCACGAAAAGACTGCGCCTGATAGTACGGCGTCTTCTCATGTTGAGAGGCGACCTGGGGTACAAACGTGGATTTCCCAGCTGTTGCCGTGGCCACCAGGTCTGAAAGACCGACCCCAAATAACTCCTCCCCTTAATAAGGCAATACTTCCAAATGCCGTTTGGAATCCGCATCACCTGACCACTGTCATGTCCATAACCCTCTACTGGTAGAAATGGACAATGCACTTTGACTTGATGCCAGTCGGCAAATATTCCGCTGTGCATCACGCATATATAGAAATGCATCTTTTAAATGCTCTATAGGCAATAATATACTGTCCCTATCTAGGGTATCAATATTTTCAGTCAGGGAATCCGACCACGCCAACCCAGCACTGCACATCCAGGCTGAGGCGATTGCTGGTCGCAGTATAACACCAGTATGTGTGTAAATACCTTTTAGGATGCCCTCCTGCTTTCTATCAGCAGGATCCTTAAGGGCGTCCATCTCAGGAGAGGGTAGAGCCCTTGTTCTTACAAGCGTGTGAGCGCTTTATCCACCCTAGGGGGTGTTTCCCAACGCACCCTAACCTCTGGCGGGAAAGGATATAATGCCAATAACATTTTAGAAATTATCAGTTGTTATCGGGGGAAAACCACGCATCATCACACACCTCATTTAATTTCTCAGATTCAGGAAAACTACAGGTAGTTTTTCCTCACCGAACATAATACCCCTTTTTGGTGGTACTCGTATTATCAGAAATGTGTAAAACATTTTTCATTGCCTCAATCATGTAACGTGTGGCCCCACTGGAAGTCACATTTGTCTCTTCACCGTCGACACTGGAGTCAGTATCCGTGTCGGCGTCTATATCTGCCATCTGAGGTAACGGGCGCTTTAGAGCCCCTGACGGCCTATGAGACGTCTGGACAGGCACAAGCTGAGTAGCCGGCTGTCTCATGTCAACCACTGTCTTTTATACAGAGCTGACACTGTTACGTAATTCTTCCAACAGTTCATCCACTCAGGTGTCGACCCCCTAGGGGGTGACATCACTATTACAGGCAATCTGCTCCGTCTCCACATCATTTTTCTCCTCATACATGTCGACACAAACGTACCGACATACAGCACACACACAGGGAATGCTCTGATAGAGGACAGGACCCCACTAGCCCTTTGGGGAGACAGAGGGAGAGTTTGCCAGCACACACCAGAGCGCTATATATATACAGGGATAACCTTATATAAGTGTTTTTCCCCTTATAGCTGCTGTATCTTTAATACTGCGCGTAATTAGTGCCCCCCTTCTCTTTTTTAACCCTTTCTGTAGTGTAGTGACTGCAGGGGAGAGCCAGGGAGCTTCCCTCCAACGGAGCTGTGAGGGAAAATGGCGCCAGTGTGCTGAGGAGATAGGCTCCGCCCCCTTCTCGGCGGCCTTATCTCCCGTTTTTCTATGTATTCTGGCAGGGGTTAAATTCATCCATATAGCCCAGGAGCTATATGTGATGCATTTTTTTTCATCCAAGGTGTTTTTATTGCGTCTCAGGGCGCTCCCCCCCAGCGCCCTGCACCCTCAGTGACCGGAGTGTGAAGTGTGCTGAGAGCAATGGCGCACAGCTGCAGTGCTGTGCGCTACCTTGTTGAAGACAGGACGTCTTCTGCCGCCGATTTTCCGGACCTCTTCTGTCTTCTGGCTCTGTAAGGGGGCCGGCGGCGCGGCTCTGGGACCCATCCATGGCTGGGCCTGTGATCGTCCCTCTGGAGCTAATGTCCAGTAGCCTAAGAAGCCCAATCCACTCTGCACGCAGGTGAGTTCGCTTCTTCTCCCCTTAGTCCCTCGATGCAGTGAGCCTGTTGCCAGCAGGTCTCACTGAAAATAAAAAACCTAAAACTAAACTTTTCACTAAGCAGCTCAGGAGAGCCACCTAGTGTGCACCCTTCTCGTTCGGGCACAAAAATCTAACTGAGGCTTGGAGGAGGGTCATAGGGGGAGGAGCCAGTGCACACCAGGTAGTTCTAAAGCTTTACTTTTGTGCCCAGTCTCCTGCGGAGCCGCTATTCCCCATGGTCCTTACGGAGTCCCCAGCATCCACTTAGGACGTTAGAGAAAAGGAATTGTTTTTTGTAGCTATTTATCAAGCCGCTGCAGCTCCAGGGCAGCGTGTCATTTATATTTATACAACATGTGTGTGCCTAATTCAGACCTGATCCCTCGCTAGGGTTTTTTTTGCAGCACTGCGATCAGATAGTCGCCGCCTACAGGGGAGTGTATTTTCACTTTGCAAGTGTGCGATCGCATGTGTAGCAGAGCTGTACAAACAGATCTTGTGCCGTCTCTACACAGCCCAGAATTTACTCAGCCGCTGCGATCACATCAGCCTGTCCGGGACCAGAATTGACGTCAGGAACCCTCCCTGCAAACGCTTGGACACGCCTGCGTTTTTCCAGACACTCCCAGAAAACGGTCAGTTGCCACCCACAAACGCCTTCTTCCTGTCACTCTCCTTGCGATCGCCCGTGCGAACGGATCCGTCGCACAAACCCATCGCTGAGTGGCGATCCGCTTTGTACCCATCCGACGCGCCTACGCATTGCGGTGCATATGCATGCGCAGTTCTGACCTAATCGCAGCGCTGCAAAAAACACTAGCGAGCGATCAGGTCTGAATTATTACCCCCAGTGTCAAGCAAGGTACACACTAGACAACTTACCGATGCAGATCAGAACGATATATATCGGGTACATCGTCTACTGTGTACCCATGATATGCGCACTCCCACAGGTCGCTAGCGACATCCCCCGTCGGACACAGTATTGGCGAGTGTATATGTACTTCCCGTATGTTTGGCTGAGTACCCATCATCTAGTGTTCACCCAGACTTAGAAAGCAGAGGAAGAAGAGGGTTCCACCCCTTCTCATTAATTCCAGCAGACTCCTAGGTAACCCCTTTCCTATTATCACTTATCATGATATGACCCCTCTCACCTTCCGTACAACACAAAGCACTGTCCTCCACTCTCCATCACACCAGCATCTGATTCCCAAACTCTCTTATCTCTGTGTTTATACAGAACATATCTAAGTGACGGCTCCATACATGATTACATTCCAGCTATGGGCAGTGCATCATTAATATCCTAGTACTGAACATTTCAGACATGCACAGCACGGGCGCTCTGACCGGTGTACGGCTACGCAGCCTGTACGTAGCAAGCTGAGATGCTCGGTGTGTTCTGACCCCTGTCATAGCCGGCATTAACTCTTTGATCAATGTGTGCTACATCAGCTCTTCTGTGGGATAGGAGCCTCCGCTCTCCACACATAATACACGAATGTGGGGGACCCATGACCCTATTGGTGGTTCACTGCTTGTCCTTCCTTGTGCTATGGTACTTTTGGTAGGTACTAACCACTGCATGCTGGGAACACCCCACAAGATCTGCCGGTTTGGGATAGAGTTAGGGGTTAGGCTACAGTTAGGCTGCAGTTAAGCTGTGGTTAGAGATAGAACTAGGGGGTTAGGCGGCATTTCTGGATACAGATAGGAGCTGGGCTGTGGTTATGGATAGAGCTAAGGGTCTGGCTGCAGTTACAGATATAGGGCCTAATTCAGACCTGATCGTAGCCCTGCAAAAATTTGCAGGGCTACGGTCAGGCACACAGACATGCGGGGGGACGCAAAGCACAGGGCTAGTCCACCCCACATGTCAGGCCCTACCCCGCAAAAGTACAGAAGCATCACACAGCGGCAATGCTTTTGTACTTCAGGAGTAGCTCCTGGCCAGCGCGCTGGGAGTTACTCGTCGATGCCCTGGTCGCAGTGGCTGCATGTGATGTCACGCAGCCGCTGCAGCCCACCCCTGGCACGGTCCGGCCACGACTAAGTTGGCTGGACTGCACCCACAAAACGGTGGCCAAACACCGGCGTGCCACCCCCTCCTGCTCAGCGACTGCCTCTGCCTGTCAATCAGGCAAAAGGCGATCACTAGGCTACAACAGCCGTCGGCTGTCAGCCATGCGCCGGCGCACTGTGGCGCATTTGCACTTCAGACCCGATCGCTGCTGTGCGAAAACGCACTGCAGCGATCTGGTCTAAATAACCCCCATAGATAGGGGTTAGCCTGCGGTTAACTGCAGTTAGGGCTAGAGCTAGTAGTTAGGCTGCGGTTAGGGATAGAGCTAGTGGTTAGGCTGCGGTTAGGGATAGAGCTAGTGGTTAGGCTGCGGTTAGGGATAGAGCTAGTGGTTAGGCTGCGGTTAGGGGTAGAGCTAGTGGTTAGGCTGCAGTTAGGGATAGAGCTAGTGGTTAGGCTGCAGTTAGGGATAGAGCTAGTGGTTAGGCTGCAGTTAAGAATAGAGCTAGTGGTTAGGCTGCAATTAGGGATAGAGCTAGTGGTTAGGCGGCAGTAAGGGATAGAGCTAGTGGTTAGGCTGCAGTTAGGGATAGAGCTAATGGTTAGGTGGCAGTTAGGGATAGAGCTAGTTGTGTGGCTGCAGTTAGGGATAGAGCTAGTGGTTAGGTGGCAGTTAGGGATAGAGCTAGTTGTTAGGCTGCAGTTAGGGATAGAGCTAGTGGTTAGGCTGCAGTTAGGGATAGAGCTAGTGATTAGGCTGCAGTTAGGGATAGAGCTAGTGGTTAGGCTGCAGTTAGGGATAGAGCTAGTGGTTAGGTGGCAGTTAGGGATAGAGCTAGTTGTTAGGCTGCAGTTAGGGATAGAGCTAGTGGTTAGGCTGCAGTTAGGGATAGAGCTAGTGATTAGGCTGCAGTTAGGGATAGAGCTAGTGGTTAGGCTGCAGTTAGGGATAGAGCTAGTGATTAGGCTGCAGTTAGGGATAGAGCTAGTGGTTTGGCTGCAGTTAGGGATAGAGCTAGTGGTGGCTGCAGTTATGGATAGAGCTAGTGGGTAGGCTGCAGTTAGGGAAAGAGCTAGTGGTTAGGCTGCAGTTAGGGATAGAGCTAGTGGTTAGGTGGCAGTTAGGGATAGAGCTAGTGGTTAGGCTGCAGTTAGGGATAGAGCTAGTTGTTAGGCTGCAGTTAGGGATAGAGCTAGTGGTTAGGCTGCAGTTAGGGATAGAGCTAGTGATTAGGCTGCAGTTAGGGATAGAGCTAGTGGTTAAGCTGCAGTTAAGAATAGAGCTAGTGGTTAGGCTGCAGTTAGGGATAGAGCTAGTGGTGGCTGCAGTTATGGATAGAGCTAGTGGTTAGGCTGCAGTTAGGGAAAGAGCTAGTGGTTAGGCTGCAGTTAGGGATAGAGCTAGTGGTTAGGTTGCGGTTAGGGATAGGGCTAGTGGTTAGGCGGCAGTTAGGGGTAGAGCTAGTGGTTAGGCTGCGGTTAGGGATAGAGCTAGTGGTTAGGCTGCGGTTAGGGGTAGAGCTAGTGGTTAGGCTGCAGTTAGGGATAGAGCTAGTGGTTAGGCTGCAGTTAGGGATAGAGCTAGTGGTTAGGCTGCGGTTAGGGATAGAGCTAGTGGTTAGGCTGCGGTTAGGGATAGAGCTAGTGGTTAGGCTGCGGTTAGGGGTAGAGCTAGTGGTTAGGCTGCAGTTAGGGATAGAGCTAGTGGTTAGGCTGCAGTTAGGGATAGAGCTAGTGGTTAGGCTGCAGTTAAGAATAGAGCTAGTGGTTAGGCTGCAATTAGGGATAGAGCTAGTGGTTAGGCGGCAGTAAGGGATAGAGCTAGTGGTTAGGCTGCAGTTAGGGATAGAGCTAATGGTTAGGTGGCAGTTAGGGATAGAGCTAGTTGTGTGGCTGCAGTTAGGGATAGAGCTAGTGGTTAGGTGGCAGTTAGGGATAGAGCTAGTTGTTAGGCTGCAGTTAGGGATAGAGCTAGTGGTTAGGCTGCAGTTAGGGATAGAGCTAGTGATTAGGCTGCAGTTAGGGATAGAGCTAGTGGTTAGGCTGCAGTTAGGGATAGAGCTAGTGGTTAGGTGGCAGTTAGGGATAGAGCTAGTTGTTAGGCTGCAGTTAGGGATAGAGCTAGTGGTTAGGCTGCAGTTAGGGATAGAGCTAGTGATTAGGCTGCAGTTAGGGATAGAGCTAGTGGTTAGGCTGCAGTTAGGGATAGAGCTAGTGATTAGGCTGCAGTTAGGGATAGAGCTAGTGGTTTGGCTGCAGTTAGGGATAGAGCTAGTGGTGGCTGCAGTTATGGATAGAGCTAGTGGGTAGGCTGCAGTTAGGGAAAGAGCTAGTGGTTAGGCTGCAGTTAGGGATAGAGCTAGTGGTTAGGTGGCAGTTAGGGATAGAGCTAGTGGTTAGGCTGCAGTTAGGGATAGAGCTAGTTGTTAGGCTGCAGTTAGGGATAGAGCTAGTGGTTAGGCTGCAGTTAGGGATAGAGCTAGTGATTAGGCTGCAGTTAGGGATAGAGCTAGTGGTTAAGCTGCAGTTAAGAATAGAGCTAGTGGTTAGGCTGCAGTTAGGGATAGAGCTAGTGGTGGCTGCAGTTATGGATAGAGCTAGTGGTTAGGCTGCAGTTAGGGAAAGAGCTAGTGGTTAGGCTGCAGTTAGGGATAGAGCTAGTGGTTAGGTTGCGGTTAGGGATAGGGCTAGTGGTTAGGCGGCAGTTAGGGATAGAGCTAGTGGTAAGGCTGCAGTTAGGGATAGAGCTAGTGGTTAGGCTGCAGTTAGGGATATAGCTAGTGGTTAGGCGGCAGTTAGGGATAGAGCTAGTGGTTAGGCTGCAGTTAGGGATAGAGCTAGTGGTTAGGCGGCAGTTAGGGATAGAGCTAGTGGTTAGGCTGCAGTTAGGGATAGAGCTAGTGGTTAGGCGGCAGTTAGGGATAGAGCTAGTGGTTAGGCGGCAGTTAGGGATAGAGCTAGTGGTTAGGCTGCAGTTAGGGATAGAGCTCGTGGTTAGGCTGCAGTTAGGGATAGAGCTAGTTGTTAGGCTGCAGTTAGGGAAAGAGCTAGTGGTTAGGCTGCAGTTAGGGATAGAGCTAATGGTTAGGCTGCAGTTAGGGATAGAGCTAGTGGTTAGGCTGCAGTTAGTGATAGAGCTAGTGGTTAGGCGGCAGTTAGAGATAGAGCTAGTGGTTAGGCGGCAGTTATGGATAGAGCTAGTGGTTAGGCGGCAGTTAAGGATAGAGCTAGTGGTTATGCGGCAGTTAGGGATAGAGCTAGTGGTTATGCTGCAGTTAGGGATAGAGCTAGTGGTTAGGCTGCAGTTAGGTATAGAGGTAGTGGTTAGGCTGCAGTTAGGGATAGAGCTAGTGGTTTGGCAACAGTTAGGGATAGAGCTAGTGGTTAGGCGGCAGTTAGGGATAGAGTTAGTGGTTAGGCGGCAGTTAGGGATTGAGCTAGTGGTTAGGCGGCAGTTAGGGATAGAGCTAGTGGTTAGGCGACAGTTAGGGATAGAGCTAGTGGTTATGCTGCAGTTAGGGATAAAGCTAGTGGTTAGGCTGCAGTTAGGGATAGAGCTAGTGGTCATGCTGCAGTTAGGGATAGAGCTAGTGGTTAGGCGGCAGTTATGGATAGAGCTAGTGGTTAGGCGGCAGTTAGGGATAGAGCTAGTGGTTATGCTGCAGTTAGGGATAGAGCTAGTGGTTAGGCTGTAGTTAGGGATAGAGCTAGTGGTTAGGCTGCAGTTAGGGATAGAGCTAGTGATTAGGCTGCAGTTAGGGATAGAGCTAGTGGTTAGGCTGCAGTTAGGGATAGAGCTAGTGGTTAGGCTGCAGTTAAGAATAGAGCTAGTGGTTAGGCTGCAGTTAGGGATAGAGCTAGTGGTTAGGTTGCGGTTAGGGATAGGGCTAGTGGTTAGGCGGCAGTTAGGGGTAGAGCTAGTGGTTAGGCTGCGGTTAGGGATAGAGCTAGTGGTTAGGCTGCGGTTAGGGGTAGAGCTAGTGGTTAGGCTGCAGTTAGGGATAGAGCTAGTGGTTAGGCTGCAGTTAGGGATAGAGCTAGTGGTTAGGCTGCGGTTAGGGATAGAGCTAGTGGTTAGGCTGCGGTTAGGGATAGAGCTAGTGGTTAGGCTGCGGTTAGGGGTAGAGCTAGTGGTTAGGCTGCAGTTAGGGATAGAGCTAGTGGTTAGGCTGCAGTTAGGGATAGAGCTAGTGGTTAGGCTGCAGTTAAGAATAGAGCTAGTGGTTAGGCTGCAATTAGGGATAGAGCTAGTGGTTAGGCGGCAGTAAGGGATAGAGCTAGTGGTTAGGCTGCAGTTAGGGATAGAGCTAATGGTTAGGTGGCAGTTAGGGATAGAGCTAGTTGTGTGGCTGCAGTTAGGGATAGAGCTAGTGGTTAGGTGGCAGTTAGGGATAGAGCTAGTTGTTAGGCTGCAGTTAGGGATAGAGCTAGTGGTTAGGCTGCAGTTAGGGATAGAGCTAGTGATTAGGCTGCAGTTAGGGATAGAGCTAGTGGTTAGGCTGCAGTTAGGGATAGAGCTAGTGGTTAGGTGGCAGTTAGGGATAGAGCTAGTTGTTAGGCTGCAGTTAGGGATAGAGCTAGTGGTTAGGCTGCAGTTAGGGATAGAGCTAGTGATTAGGCTGCAGTTAGGGATAGAGCTAGTGGTTAGGCTGCAGTTAGGGATAGAGCTAGTGATTAGGCTGCAGTTAGGGATAGAGCTAGTGGTTTGGCTGCAGTTAGGGATAGAGCTAGTGGTGGCTGCAGTTATGGATAGAGCTAGTGGGTAGGCTGCAGTTAGGGAAAGAGCTAGTGGTTAGGCTGCAGTTAGGGATAGAGCTAGTGGTTAGGTGGCAGTTAGGGATAGAGCTAGTGGTTAGGCTGCAGTTAGGGATAGAGCTAGTTGTTAGGCTGCAGTTAGGGATAGAGCTAGTGGTTAGGCTGCAGTTAGGGATAGAGCTAGTGATTAGGCTGCAGTTAGGGATAGAGCTAGTGGTTAAGCTGCAGTTAAGAATAGAGCTAGTGGTTAGGCTGCAGTTAGGGATAGAGCTAGTGGTGGCTGCAGTTATGGATAGAGCTAGTGGTTAGGCTGCAGTTAGGGAAAGAGCTAGTGGTTAGGCTGCAGTTAGGGATAGAGCTAGTGGTTAGGTTGCGGTTAGGGATAGGGCTAGTGGTTAGGCGGCAGTTAGGGATAGAGCTAGTGGTAAGGCTGCAGTTAGGGATAGAGCTAGTGGTTAGGCTGCAGTTAGGGATATAGCTAGTGGTTAGGCGGCAGTTAGGGATAGAGCTAGTGGTTAGGCTGCAGTTAGGGATAGAGCTAGTGGTTAGGCGGCAGTTAGGGATAGAGCTAGTGGTTAGGCTGCAGTTAGGGATAGAGCTAGTGGTTAGGCGGCAGTTAGGGATAGAGCTAGTGGTTAGGCGGCAGTTAGGGATAGAGCTAGTGGTTAGGCTGCAGTTAGGGATAGAGCTCGTGGTTAGGCTGCAGTTAGGGATAGAGCTAGTTGTTAGGCTGCAGTTAGGGAAAGAGCTAGTGGTTAGGCTGCAGTTAGGGATAGAGCTAATGGTTAGGCTGCAGTTAGGGATAGAGCTAGTGGTTAGGCTGCAGTTAGTGATAGAGCTAGTGGTTAGGCGGCAGTTAGAGATAGAGCTAGTGGTTAGGCGGCAGTTATGGATAGAGCTAGTGGTTAGGCGGCAGTTAAGGATAGAGCTAGTGGTTATGCGGCAGTTAGGGATAGAGCTAGTGGTTATGCTGCAGTTAGGGATAGAGCTAGTGGTTAGGCTGCAGTTAGGTATAGAGGTAGTGGTTAGGCTGCAGTTAGGGATAGAGCTAGTGGTTTGGCAACAGTTAGGGATAGAGCTAGTGGTTAGGCGGCAGTTAGGGATAGAGTTAGTGGTTAGGCGGCAGTTAGGGATTGAGCTAGTGGTTAGGCGGCAGTTAGGGATAGAGCTAGTGGTTAGGCGACAGTTAGGGATAGAGCTAGTGGTTATGCTGCAGTTAGGGATAAAGCTAGTGGTTAGGCTGCAGTTAGGGATAGAGCTAGTGGTCATGCTGCAGTTAGGGATAGAGCTAGTGGTTAGGCGGCAGTTATGGATAGAGCTAGTGGTTAGGCGGCAGTTAGGGATAGAGCTAGTGGTTATGCTGCAGTTAGGGATAGAGCTAGTGGTTAGGCTGTAGTTAGGGATAGAGCTAGTGGTTAGGCTGCAGTTAGGGATAGAGCTAGTGATTAGGCTGCAGTTAGGGATAGAGCTAGTGGTTAGGCTGCAGTTAGGGATAGAGCTAGTGATTAGGCTGCAGTTAGGGATAGAGCTAGTGGTTTGGCTGCAGTTAGGGATAGAGCTAGTGGTGGCTGCAGTTATGGATAGAGCTAGTGGGTAGGCTGCAGTTAGGGAAAGAGCTAGTGGTTAGGCTGCAGTTAGGGATAGAGCTAGTGGTTAGGTGGCAGTTAGGGATAGAGCTAGTGGTTAGGCTGCAGTTAGGGATAGAGCTAGTTGTTAGGCTGCAGTTAGGGATAGAGCTAGTGGTTAGGCTGCAGTTAGGGATAGAGCTAGTGATTAGGCTGCAGTTAGAGATAGAGCTAGTGGTTAGGCTGCAGTTAAGAATAGAGCTAGTGGTTAGGCTGCAGTTAGGGATAGAGCTAGTGGTGGCTGCAGTTATGGATAGAGCTAGTGGTTAGGCTGCAGTTAGGGAAAGAGCTAGTGGTTAGGCTGCAGTTAGGGATAGAGCTAGTGGTTAGGTTGCGGTTAGGGATAGGGCTAGTGGTTAGGCGGCAGTTAGGGATAGAGCTAGTGGTAAGGCTGCAGTTAGGGATAGAGCTAGTGGTTAGGCTGCAGTTAGGGATATAGCTAGTGGTTAGGCGGCAGTTAGGGATAGAGCTAGTGGTTAGGCTGCAGTTAGGGATAGAGCTAGTGGTTAGGCGGCAGTTAGGGATAGAGCTAGTGGTTAGGCTGCAGTTAGGGATAGAGCTAGTGGTTAGGCGGCAGTTAGGGATAGAGCTAGTGGTTAGGCGGCAGTTAGGGATAGAGCTAGTGGTTAGGCTGCAGTTAGGGATAGAGCTCGTGGTTAGGCTGCAGTTAGGGATAGAGCTAGTTGTTAGGCTGCAGTTAGGGAAAGAGCTAGTGGTTAGGCTGCAGTTAGGGATAGAGCTAATGGTTAGGCTGCAGTTAGGGATAGAGCTAGTGGTTAGGCTGCAGTTAGTGATAGAGCTAGTGGTTAGGCGGCAGTTAGAGATAGAGCTAGTGGTTAGGTGGCAGTTATGGATAGAGCTAGTGGTTAGGCGGCAGTTAAGGATAGAGCTAGTGGTTATGCGGCAGTTAGGGATAGAGCTAGTGGTTATGCTGCAGTTAGGGATAGAGCTAGTGGTTAGGCTGCAGTTAGGTATAGAGGTAGTGGTTAGGCTGCAGTTAGGGATAGAGCTAGTGGTTTGGCAACAGTTAGGGATAGAGCTAGTGGTTAGGCGGCAGTTAGGGATAGAGTTAGTGGTTAGGCGGCAGTTAGGGATTGAGCTAGTGGTTAGGCGGCAGTTAGGGATAGAGCTAGTGGTTAGGCGACAGTTAGGGATAGAGCTAGTGGTTATGCTGCAGTTAGGGATAAAGCTAGTGGTTAGGCTGCAGTTAGGGATAGAGCTAGTGGTCATGCTGCAGTTAGGGATAGAGCTAGTGGTTAGGCGGCAGTTATGGATAGAGCTAGTGGTTAGGCGGCAGTTAGGGATAGAGCTAGTGGTTATGCTGCAGTTAGGGATAGAGCTAGTGGTTAGGCGACAGTTAGGGATTGAGCTAGTGGTTAGGCGGCAGTTAGGGATAGAGCTAGTGGTTAGGCGACAGTTAGGGATAGAGCTAGTGGTTATGCTGCAGTTAGGGATAAAGCTAGTGGTTAGGCTGCAGTTAGGGATAGAGCTAGTGGTCATGCTGCAGTTAGGGATAGAGCTAGTGGTTAGGCGGCAGTTATGGATAGAGCTAGTGGTTAGGCGGCAGTTAGGGATAGAGCTAGTGGTTATGCTGCAGTTAGGGATAGAGCTAGTGGTTAGGCGACAGTTAGGGATAGAGCTAGTGGTTAGGCGACAGTTAGGGATTGAGCTAGTGGTTATGCTGCAGTTAGGGATAGAGCTAGTGGTTATGCGGCAGTTAGGGATAGAGCTAGTGGTTATGCTGCAGTTAGGGATAGAGCTAGTGGTTAGGCTGCAGTTAGGTATAGAGGTAGTGGTTAGGCGGCAGTTAGGGATAGAGCTAGTGGTTTGGCAACAGTAAGGGATAGAGCTAGTGGTTAGGCGGCAGTTAGGAATAGAGCTAGTGGTTAGGCGGCAGTTAGGGATTGAGCTAGTGGTTAGGCGGCAGTTAGGGATAGAGCTAGTGGTTAGGCGACAGTTAGGGATTGAGCTAGTGGTTAGGCGGCAGTTAGGGATAGAGCTAGTGGTTAGGCTGCAGTTAGGGATAGAGCTCGTGGTTAGGCTGCAGTTAGGGATAGAGCTAGTGGTTAGGCGACAGTTAGGGATTGAGCTAGTGGTTAGGCGGCAGTTAGGGATAGAGCTAGTGGTTAGGCGACAGTTAGGGATAGAGCTAGTGGTTATGCTGCAGTTAGGGATAAAGCTAGTGGTTAGGCTGCAGTTAGGGATAGAGCTAGTGGTCATGCTGCAGTTAGGGATAGAGCTAGTGGTTAGGCGGCAGTTATGGATAGAGCTAATGGTTAGGCGGCAGTTAGGGATAGAGCTAGTGGTTATGCTGCAGTTAGGGATAGAGCTAGTGGTTAGGCGACAGTTAGGGATAGAGCTAGTGGTTAGGCGACAGTTAGAGATTGAGCTAGTGGTTATGCTGCAGTTAGGGATAGAGCTAGTGGTTATGCGGCAGTTAGGGATAGAGCTAGTGGTTATGCTGCAGTTAGGGATAGAGCTAGTGGTTAGGCTGCAGTTAGGTATAGAGGTAGTGGTTAGGCGGCAGTTAGGGATAGAGCTAGTGGTTTGGCAACAGTAAGGGATAGAGCTAGTGGTTAGGCGGCAGTTAGGGATAGAGCTAGTGGTTAGGCGGCAGTTAGGGATTGAGCTAGTGGTTAGGCGGCAGTTAGGGATAGAGCTAGTGGTTAGGCGACAGTTAGGGATAGAGCTAGTGGTTATGCTGCAGTTAGGGATAAAGCTAGTGGTTAGGCTGCAGTTAGGGATAGAGCTAGTGGTCATGCTGCAGTTAGGGATAGAGCTAGTGGTTAGGCGGCAGTTATGGATAGAGCTAGTGGTTAGGCGGCAGTTAGGGATAGAGCTAGTGGTTATGCTGCAGTTAGAGATAGAGCTAGTGGTTAGGCGACAGTTAGGGATAGAGCTAGTGGTTAGGCGACAGTTAGGGATTGAGCTAGTGGTTATGCTGCAGTTAGGGATATAGCTAGTGGTTAGGAGACAGTTAGGGATAGAGCTAGTGGTTATGCTGCAGTTAGGGATAAAGCTAGTGGTTAGGCTGCAGTTAGGGATAGAGCTAGTGGTCATGCTGCAGTTAAGGATAGAGCTAGTGGTTACTGGTTAGGCGGCAGTTATGGATAGAGCTAGTGGTTAGGCGGCAGTTAGGGATAGAGCTAGTGGTTATGCTGCAGTTAGGGATAGAGCTAGTGGTTAGGCGACAGTTAGGGATAAAGCTAGTGGTTAGGCTGCAGTTAGGGATAGAGCTAGTGGTCATGCTGCAGTTAGGGATAGAGCTAGTGGTTAGGCGGCAGTTATGGATAGAGCTAGTGGTTAGGCGGCAGTTAGGGATAGAGCTAGTGGTTATGCTGCAGTTAGGGATAGAGCTAGTGGTTAGGCGACAGTTAGGGATAGAGCTAGTGGTTAGGCGACAGTTAGGGATTGAGCTAGTGGTTATGCTGCAGTTAGGGATAGAGCTAGTGGTTAGGTGACAGTTAGGGATAGAGCTAGTGGTTATGCTGCAGTTAGGGATAAAGCTAGTGGTTAGGCTGCAGTTAGGGATAGAGCTAGTGGTCATGCTGCAGTTAGGGATAGAGCTAGTGGTTACTGGTTAGGCGGCAGTTATGGATAGAGCTAGTGGTTAGGCAGCAGTTAGGGATAGAGCTAGTGGTTATGCTGCAGTTAGGGATAGAGCTAGTGGTTAGGCGACAGTTAGGGATAGAGCTAGTGGTTTGGCGACAGTTAGGGATTGAGCTAGTGGTTATGCTGCAGTTAGGGATAGAGCTAGTGGTTAGGTGACAGTTAGGGATAGAGCTAGTGGTTAGGCGACAGTTAGGGATAGAGCTAGTGGTTAGGCGGCAGTTAGGGATAGAGCTAGTGGTTAGGCGGCAGTTAGGGATAGAGCTAGTGGTTAGGCGACAGTTAGGGATAGAGCTAGTGGTTAGGCGGCAGTTAGGGATAGAGCTAGTGGTTACTGGTTAGGCGGCAGTTATGGATAGAGCTAGTGGTTAGGCAGCAGTTAGGGATAGAGCTAGTGGTTATGCTGCAGTTAGGGATAGAGCTAGTGGTTAGGCGACAGTTAGGGATAGAGCTAGTGGTTTGGCGACAGTTAGGGATTGAGCTAGTGGTTATGCTGCAGTTAGGGATAGAGCTAGTGGTTAGGTGACAGTTAGGGATAGAGCTAGTGGTTAGGCGACAGTTAGGGATAGAGCTAGTGGTTAGGCGGCAGTTAGGGATAGAGCTAGTGGTTAGGCGGCAGTTAGGGATAGAGCTAGTGGTTAGGCGACAGTTAGGGATAGAGCTAGTGGTTAGGCGACAGTTAGGGATAGAGCTAGTGGTTAGGCGACAGTTAGGGATAGAGCTAGTGGTTAGGCGACAGTTAGGGATAGAGCTAGTGGTTAGGCGGCAGTTAGGGATAGAGCTAGTGGTTAGGCGGCAGTTAGGGATAGAGCTAGTGGTTAGGCGGCAGTTAGGGATAGAGCTAGTGGTTAGGCTGCAGTTAGGGATAGAGCTAGTGGTTAGGCGGCAGTTAGGGATAGAGCTAGTGGTTTGGCGACAGTTAGGGATAGAGCTAGTGGTTAGGCGGCAGTTAGGGATTGAGCTAGTGGTTAGGCGGCAGTTAGGGATTGAGCTAGTGGTTATGCTGCAGTTAGGGATAGAGCTAGTGGTTAGGCGACAGTTAGGGATAGAGCTAGTGGTTAGGCGACAGTTAGGGATAGAGCTGGTGGTTAGGCGGCAGTTAGGGATAGAGCTAGTGGTTAGGCGGCAGTTAGGGATAGAGCTAGTGGTTAGGCGGCAGTTAGGGATAGAGCTAGTGGTTAGGCGACAGTTAGGGATAGAGCTAGTGGTTAGGCGACAGTTAGGGATAGAGCTAGTGGTTAGGCGGCAGTTAGGGATAGAGCTAGTGGTTAGGCGGCAGTTAAGGATAGAGCTAGTGGTTAGGCGGCAGTTAGGGGTTGAGCTAGTGGTTAGGCGGCAGTTAGGGATAGAGCTAGTGGTTAGGCGTCAGTTAGGGATAGAGCTAGTGGTTATGCTGCAGTTAGGGATAAAGCTAGTGGTTAGGCTGCAGTTAGGGATAGAGCTAGTGGTCATGCTGCAGTTAGGGATAGAGCTAGTGGTTAGGCGGCAGTTATGGAGAGAGCTAGTGGTTAGGCGGCAGTTAGGGATTGAGCTAGTGGTTATGCTGCAGTTAGGGATAGAGCTAGTGGTTAGGCGACAGTTAGGGATAGAGCTAGTGGTTAGGCGACAGTTAGGGATAGAGCTGGTGGTTAGGCGGCAGTTAGGGATAGAGCTAGTGGTTAGGCGGCAGTTAGGGATAGAGCTAGTGGTTAGGCGGCAGTTAGGGATAGAGCTAGTGGTTAGGCGGCAGTTAGGGATAGAGCTAGTGGTTAGGCGGCAGTTAGGGATAGAGCTAGTGGTTAGGCGGCAGTTAGGGATAGAGCTAGTGGTTAGGCGGCAGTTAAGGATAGAGCTAGTGGTTAGGCTGCAGTTAGGGATTGAGCTAGTGGTTAGGCGGCAGTTAGGGATAGAGCTAGTGGTTAGGCGTCAGTTAGGGATAGAGCTAGTGGTTATGCTGCAGTTAGGGATAAAGCTAGTGGTTAGGCTGCAGTTAGGGATAGAGCTAGTGGTCATGCTGCAGTTAGGGATAGAGCTAGTGGTTAGGCGGCAGTTATGGATAGAGCTAGTGGTTATGCTGCAGTTAGGGATAGAACTAGTGGTTAGGCGACAGTTAGGGATAGAGCTAGTGGTTAGGCGACAGTTAGGGATTGAGCTAGTGGTTATGCTGCAGTTAGGGATAGAGCTAGTGGTTAGGTGACAGTTAGGGATAGAGCTAGTGGTTAGGCGACAGTTAGGGATAGAGCTAGTGGTTAGGCGGCAGTTAGGGATAGAGCTAGTGGTTAGGCGGCAGTTAGGGATAGAGCTAGTGGTTAGGCGACAGTTAGGGATAGAGCTAGTGGTTAGGCGACAGTTAGGGATAGAGCTAGTGGTTAGGCGACAGTTAGGGATAGAGCTAGTGGTTAGGCGGCAGTTAGGGATAGAGCAAGTGGTTAGGCGGCAGATAGGGATAGAGCTAGTGGTCATGCTGCAGTTAGGGATAAAGCTAGTGGTCATGCTGCAGTTAGGGATAGAGCTAGTGGTTAGGCGGCAGTTATGGATAGAGCTAGTGGTTAGGCGGCAGTTAGGGATAGAGCTAGTGGTTATGCTGCAGTTAGAGATAGAGCTAGTGGTTAGGCGACAGTTAGGGATAGAGCTAGTGGTTAGGCGACAGTTAGGGATTGAGCTAGTGGTTATGCTGCAGTTAGGGATATAGCTAGTGGTTAGGAGACAGTTAGGGATAGAGCTAGTGGTTATGCTGCAGTTAGGGATAAAGCTAGTGGTTAGGCTGCAGTTAGGGATAGAGCTAGTGGTCATGCTGCAGTTAAGGATAGAGCTAGTGGTTACTGGTTAGGCGGCAGTTATGGATAGAGCTAGTGGTTAGGCGGCAGTTAGGGATAGAGCTAGTGGTTATGCTGCAGTTAGGGATAGAGCTAGTGGTTAGGCGACAGTTAGGGATAAAGCTAGTGGTTAGGCTGCAGTTAGGGATAGAGCTAGTGGTCATGCTGCAGTTAGAGATAGAGCTAGTGGTTAGGCGACAGTTAGGGATAGAGCTAGTGGTTAGGCGACAGTTAGGGATTGAGCTAGTGGTTATGCTGCAGTTAGGGATATAGCTAGTGGTTAGGAGACAGTTAGGGATAGAGCTAGTGGTTATGCTGCAGTTAGGGATAAAGCTAGTGGTTAGGCGGCAGTTAGGGATAGAGCTAGTGGTTAGGCGGCAGTTAGGGATAGAGCTAGTGGTTAGGCGACAGTTAGGGATAGAGCTAGTGGTTAGGCGACAGTTAGGGATAGAGCTAGTGGTTAGGCGACAGTTAGGGATAGAGCTAGTGGTTAGGCGGCAGTTAGGGATAGAGCAAGTGGTTAGGCGGCAGATAGGGATAGAGCTAGTGGTCATGCTGCAGTTAGGGATAAAGCTAGTGGTCATGCTGCAGTTAGGGATAGAGCTAGTGGTTAGGCGGCAGTTATGGATAGAGCTAGTGGTTAGGCGGCAGTTAGGGATAGAGCTAGTGGTTAGGCGACAGTTAGGGATAGAGCTAGTGGTTAGGCGACAGTTAGGGATTGAGCTAGTGGTTATGCTGCAGTTAGGGATATAGCTAGTGGTTAGGAGACAGTTAGGGATAGAGCTAGTGGTTATGCTGCAGTTAGGGATAAAGCTAGTGGTTAGGCTGCAGTTAGGGATAGAGCTAGTGGTCATGCTGCAGTTAAGGATAGAGCTAGTGGTTACTGGTTAGGCGGCAGTTATGGATAGAGCTAGTGGTTAGGCGGCAGTTAGGGATAGAGCTAGTGGTTATGCTGCAGTTAGGGATAGAGCTAGTGGTTAGGCGACAGTTAGGGATAAAGCTAGTGGTTAGGCTGCAGTTAGGGATAGAGCTAGTGGTCATGCTGCAGTTAGAGATAGAGCTAGTGGTTAGGCGACAGTTAGGGATAGAGCTAGTGGTTAGGCGACAGTTAGGGATTGAGCTAGTGGTTATGCTGCAGTTAGGGATATAGCTAGTGGTTAGGAGACAGTTAGGGATAGAGCTAGTGGTTATGCTGCAGTTAGGGATAAAGCTAGTGGTTAGGCTGCAGTTAGGGATAGAGCTAGTGGTCATGCTGCAGTTAAGGATAGAGCTAATGGTTACTGGTTAGGCGGCAGTTAGGGATAGAGCTAGTGGTTATGCTGCAGTTAGGGATAGAGCTAGTGGTTAGGCGACAGTTAGGGATAAAGCTAGTGGTTAGGCGGCAGTTAGGGATAGAGCTAGTGGTTATGCTGCAGTTAGAGATAGAGCTAGTGGTTAGGCGACAGTTAGGGATAGAGCTAGTGGTTAGGCGACAGTTAGGGATTGAGCTAGTGGTTATGCTGCAGTTAGGGATATAGCTAGTGGTTAGGAGACAGTTAGGGATAGAGCTAGTGGTTATGCTGCAGTTAGGGATAAAGCTAGTGGTTAGGCTGCAGTTAGGGATAGAGCTAGTGGTCATGCTGCAGTTAAGGATAGAGCTAGTGGTTACTGGTTAGGCGGCAGCTATGGATAGAGCTAGTGGTTAGGCGGCAGTTAGGGATAGAGCTAGTGGTTATGCTGCAGTTAGGGATAGAGCTAGTGGTTAGGCGACAGTTAGGGATAAAGCTAGTGGTTAGGCTGCAGTTAGGGATAGAGCTAGTGGTCATGCTGCAGTTAGGGATAGAGCTAGTGGTTAGGCGGCAGTTATGGATAGAGCTAGTGGTTAGGCGGCAGTTAGGGATAGAGCTAGTGGTTATGCTGCAGTTAGGGATAGAGCTAGTGGTTAGGCGACAATTAGGGATAGAGCTAGTGGTTAGGCGACAGTTAGGGATTGAGCTAGTGGTTATGCTGCAGTTAGGGATAGAGCTAGTGGTTAGGTGACAGTTAGGGATAGAGCTAGTGGTTATGCTGCAGTTAGGGATAAAGCTAGTGGTTAGGCTGCAGTTAGGGATAGAGCTAGTGGTCATGCTGCAGTTAGGGATAGAGCTAGTGGTTACTGGTTAGGCGGCAGTTATGGATAGAGCTAGTGGTTAGGCAGCAGTTAGGGATAGAGCTAGTGGTTATGCTGCAGTTAGGGATAGAGCTAGTGGTTAGGCGACAGTTAGGGATAGAGCTAGTGGTTTGGCGACAGTTAGGGATTGAGCTAGTGGTTATGCTGCAGTTAGGGATAGAGCTAGTGGTTAGGTGACAGTTAGGGATAGAGCTAGTGGTTAGGCGACAGTTAGGGATAGAGCTAGTGGTTAGGCGGCAGTTAGGGATAGAGCTAGTGGTTAGGCGGCAGTTAGGGATAGAGCTAGTGGTTAAGCGACAGTTAGGGATAGAGCTAGTGGTTAGGCGACAGTTAGGGATAGAGCTAGTGGTTAGGCGACAGTTAGGGATAGAGCTAGTGGTTAGGCGACAGTTAGGGATAGAGCTAGTGGTTAGGCGGCAGTTAGGGATAGAGCTAGTGGTTAGGCGGCAGTTAGGGATAGAGCTAGTGGTTAGGCGGCAGTTAGGGATAGAGCTAGTGGTTAGGCTGCAGTTAGGGATAGAGCTAGTGGTTAGGCGGCAGTTAGGGATAGAGCTAGTGGTTTGGCGACAGTTAGGGATAGAGCTAGTGGTTAGGCGGCAGTTAGGGATTGAGCTAGTGGTTAGGCGGCAGTTAGGGATTGAGCTAGTGGTTATGCTGCAGTTAGGGATAGAGCTAGTGGTTAGGCGACAGTTAGGGATAGAGCTAGTGGTTAGGCGACAGTTAGGGATAGAGCTGGTGGTTAGGCGGCAGTTAGGGATAGAGCTAGTGGTTAGGCGGCAGTTAGGGATAGAGCTAGTGGTTAGGCGGCAGTTAGGGATAGAGCTAGTGATTAGGCGACAGTTAGGGATAGAGCTAGTGGTTAGGCGACAGTTAGGGATAGAGCTAGTGGTTAGGCGGCAGTTAGGGATAGAGCTAGTGGTTAGGCGGCAGTTAAGGATAGAGCTAGTGGTTAGGCGGCAGTTAGGGGTTGAGCTAGTGGTTAGGCGGCAGTTAGGGATAGAGCTAGTGGTTAGGCGTCAGTTAGGGATAGAGCTAGTGGTTATGCTGCAGTTAGGGATAAAGCTAGTGGTTAGGCTGCAGTTAGGGATAGAGCTAGTGGTCATGCTGCAGTTAGGGATAGAGCTAGTGGTTAGGCGGCAGTTATGGATAGAGCTAGTGGTTAGGCGGCAGTTAGGGATAGAGCTAGTGGTTAGGCGGCAGTTAGGGATTGAGCTAGTGGTTATGCTGCAGTTAGGGATAGAGCTAGTGGTTAGGCGACAGTTAGGGATAGAGCTAGTGGTTAGGCGACAGTTAGGGATAGAGCTGGTGGTTAGGCGGCAGTTAGGGATAGAGCTAGTGGTTAGGCGGCAGTTAGGGATAGAGCTAGTGGTTAGGCGGCAGTTAGGGATAGAGCTAGTGGTTAGGCGACAGTTAGGGATAGAGCTAGTGGTTAGGCGACAGTTAGGGATAGAGCTAGTGGTTAGGCGGCAGTTAGGGATAGAGCTAGTGGTTAGGCGGCAGTTAAGGATAGAGCTAGTGGTTAGGCTGCAGTTAGGGATTGAGCTAGTGGTTAGGCGGCAGTTAGGGATAGAGCTAGTGGTTAGGCGTCAGTTAGGGATAGAGCTAGTGGTTATGCTGCAGTTAGGGATAAAGCTAGTGGTTAGGCTGCAGTTAGGGATAGAGCTAGTGGTCATGCTGCAGTTAGGGATAGAGCTAGTGGTTAGGCGGCAGTTATGGATAGAGCTAGTGGTTATGCTGCAGTTAGGGATAGAACTAGTGGTTAAGCGACAGTTAGGGATAGAGCTAGTGGTTAGGCGACAGTTAGGGATTGAGCTAGTGGTTATGCTGCAGTTAGGGATAGAGCTAGTGGTTAGGTGACAGTTAGGGATAGAGCTAGTGGTTAGGCGACAGTTAGGGATAGAGCTAGTGGTTAGGCTGCAGTTAGGGATAGAGCTAGTGGTTAGGCGGCAGTTAGGGATAGAGCTAGTGGTTAGGCGACAGTTAGGGATAGAGCTAGTGGTTAGGCGACAGTTAGGGATAGAGCTAGTGGTTAGGCGACAGTTAGGGATAGAGCTAGTGGTTAGGCGGCAGTTAGGGATAGAGCTAGTGGTTAGGCGGCAGATAGGGATAGAGCTAGTGGTTAAGCGGCAGGTAGGGATAGAGCTAGTGGTTAGGCGGCAGTTAGGGATAGAGCTAGTGGTTATGCTGCAGTTAGGGATAGAGCTAGTGGTTAGGCGACAGTTAGGGATAGAGCTAGTGGTTAGGCGACAGTTAGGGATAGAGCTAGTGGTTAGGCGGCAGTTAGGGATAGAGCTAGTGGTTAGGCGGCAGTTAGGGATAGAGCTAGTGGTTAGGCGGCAGTTAGGGATAGAGCTAGTGGTTAGGCGACAGTTAGGGATAGAGCTAGTGGTTAGGCGACAGTTAGGGATAGAGCTAGTGGTTAGGCGGCAGTTAGGGATAGAGCTAGTGGTAAGGCGGCAGTTAGGGATAGAGCTAGTGGTTAGGCGGCAGGTAGGGATAGAGCTAGTGGTTAGGCGGCAGTTAGGGATAGAGCTAGTGGTTAGGCGGCAGTTAGGGATTGAGCTAGTGGTTAGGCGGCAGTTAGGGATAGAGCTAGTGGTTAGGCGGCAGTTAGGGATAGAGCTAGTGGTTAGGCGACAGTTAGGGATAGAGCTAGTGGTTAGGCGGCAGTTAGGGATAGAGCTAGTGGTTAGGCGACAGTTAGGGATAGAGCTACTGTAGTTGTGACAATTCACAATGCCACAAATTCTGGTGCTGTTGACATATGATATGTTAGCATAATGGCCCTCATTCCGAGTTGTTCGCTCGCTAGCCGCTTTTCGCAGCAGTACACACGCTAAGCCGCCGCCCTCTGGGAGTGAATCTTAGCTTAGCAGAATTGTGAACGAAGTATTCGCAATATTGCAAAAAGATTTTTCTTTGCAGTTTCTGAGTAGCTCGAGACTTTCTCTGCCAGTGTGATCAGTTCAGTGCTTGTCGTTCCTGGTTTGACGTCACAAACACACCCAGCGTTCGCCCAGACACTCCCCCGTTTCTCCAGCCACTCCTGCGTTTTTCCCAGAAACGGCAGCGTTTTTCCAAACACTCCCATAAAACGGCCAGTTTCCGCCCAGAAACACCCACTTCCTGTCAATCACACTACGATCACCAGAACGAAGAAAAAACCTCGTAATGCCGTGAGTAAAATACCAAACTTCTTAGCAAATTTTCTTGGCGCAGCCGCAGTGCGAACATTGCGCATGCGCAGTTAGCGGAAAATCGCACCGATGCGAAGGAAAAGAACGAGCGCACAACTCGGAATGAGGGCCAATGTCCACGTCCACATTCTGAATGTTGACGTTTTGTACCACCCCCGTTTCATATAAAGGCTCCGGCAGTTTCAGATGACTGAGATGATGCTCGCTCCCTGCGTTTGTATTACGTGTATCTCCTTTTAGCTTATGTGTTGCTTTACGCATCAGTTCCAATCTGTGATAAAGTGTGTCTCTCTAATGTCAGCAATACAGTATGTGTCGACAGCCAGGATCAGAGTTTGTGGAGCTGCAGCTCTGATGGCACCGGGATCGGTACAGTACAGTAATCTATCCATAATGTATAACACCTGCAGACTCTCAGGTCACTGATGTGAAACATCTGGGGATAACCCTGCGGAAATGTGCCGAATTGTTCTACCCCGACCTCATCCCAGAGACAGTGCTGGGAGGGGAGCATGACTGCACTCACCCCAGATAATATATCACATCAAAGCAATGCTCCAATACTACACAAGCCCAGAGATGAATAATATCAGGAGGAAATGAATGTAAGCATTTTACCTGGGTCTTTTATGATTATAATGTAATAAACTGAGTTTATGATCTGATTCTGTATTACATCTAGATACAGTTTGTTCTGTATATAGATACACATGGACAGTCTGCTATTGATATTATAGTCATATATTATAAATGGAATAATGGAACCCCTTTTTTCATTGTAAATGATAAGATCACTAGATAAAAGCCTGTCAAAATGACGGACACCAGGGCTGGATTATATTAGGAGTGTGTGTGTAGCATTAGCCTTTTATAAATATATATACTGTATATGTGTAATGGGCAGACTATAATGATGCTGCACTATATACACCAGTACTGGCACGTGTCAGCTCACCAGTCCCCGCACAGCTCTCGGCCATTTGGGGGGTAGAGGACACCAGTGGCCACCAGCAGCAGTCTGGGGGGGACTTGGCATGGCCTGTGTGGGTGTGGGAGGGGTGAGTACAGGACCCCGCCCCTCCATTGGTGCACAGTATATATACATTGGCTCACAGTATATATAAAGCAGCTGGGCCGGTTATCTTCCCCCTCCTCACCCGCATCATCTGCAGCCCCAGCACGACCCCTCCTCCTCCCGGTCACCGCACTGCTCACCCCACACAGGATCTCACCCCTTCCTGCTGGACTGATTCACCTTCTCCTCCTGCCGGTAAGTGGCCACACATGTCCCTGACGCCTCCGCTCTGAGCGCTGCGGGATCATCTGGTGGTTCCTGCATCCGTTTCCTGGTTACTGCCGCTACTTGTTGTTGAGTCCCAGGATGGAGAGTAACCTGCAGCATAGTATATGGAGGAGGGGGTGCAGAGTAAGTGCTATATGGCGGGAGCAGTATATGGAGGAGGGGATGCCCTGTATACCGGGGCCCTTTATGGAGGGTTATGGGGGTGCAGTGTGTATATAGGGGCAGTATATGGTGGGGAGTGCAGAATATGGAAGAAGATGGTTGTGCAGTGTATATAGAGGCAGTATTTGGTGGGGGTGCAGTGTACATGGGGAGTGTGTGTGTGTGTGTGTGTGTGTGTGTGTGTGTGTGTGTGTGTGTGTGTGTGTGTGTGTGTGTGTGTGTGTGTGCGTGTGTGTGTCAGGGACGTGCGGTGAGCTAAATAGCTCAGGAGGCACTGGCTAGCACCAGAGTCAGATTTACATGAGCCAAAGGGTACATATGGGCATTATACACAGGTGCAGCGGTATATACATCTGGGCATTATACACAGGTGCAGCAGTATAAACTCCTGAAAATTTGGTGAGTTTTGATCAGAGATGTGCAGAAAAGATAGGAGTGGGAAGGGCACTGCCTCACCTGCCATAGACTTTTTACTCCAGAGTTTTAGCTATAAAAATTATTAGAATAATGCAAAGAAGATATTTCAATTCAAACATATTCTTTGTTTTTTTCATATACTTTATACAGTCAAACCTCTGGCACAAACGTTAGTATGACAGGAAAGGCTCTGCCTCACCCCACCACACGTCACTGGTGGGGGGGTGTGTGTGTGTGTGTGTGTGTGTGTGTGTGTGTGTGTGTGTGTGTGTGTGTGTGTGTGTGTGTGTGTGTGTGTGTGTGTGTGTGTGTGTGTGTGTGTGTGTGTGTGTGTGTGTGTGTGTGTGTGTGTGTCACGCAGGGGTGACTATATTGTAGAGATGTGCACTTGAAATTTTTTTCGGGTTTTGTGTTTTGGTTTTGGGTTCGGTTCCGCGGCCGTGTTTTGGGTTCGACCGCGTTTTGGCAAAACCTCACCGAATTTTTTTTGTCGGATTCGGGTGTGTTTTGGATTCGGGTGTTTTTTTTAAAAAACACTAAAAAACAGCTTAAATCATAGAATTTGGGGGTCATTTTGATCCCAAAGTATTATTTATTAACCTCAAAAACCATAATTTCCACTCATTTTCAGTCTATTCTGAATACCTCACACCTCACAATATTATTTTTAGTCCTAAAATTTGCACCGAGGTCGCTGGATGACTAAGCTAAGCGACCCTAGTGGCCGACACAAACACCGGGCCCATCTAGGAGTGGCACTGCAGTGTCACGCAGGATGGCCCTTCCAAAAAACACTCCCCAAACAGCACATGACGCAAAGAAAAAAAGAGGCGCAATGAGGTAGCTGTGTGAGTAAGATAAGCGACCCAAGTGGCCGACACAAACACCGGGCCCATCTAGGAGTGGCACTGCAGTGTCACGCAGGATGGCCCTTCCAAAAAACACTCCCCAAACAGCACATGACGCAAAGAAAAAAAGAGGCGCAATGAGGTAGCTGTGTGAGTAAGCTAAGCGACCCTAGTGGCCGACACAAACACCTGGCCCATCTAGGAGTGTCACTGCAGTGTCACGCAGGATGGCCCTTCCAAAAAACACTCCCCAAACAGCACATGACGCAAAGAAAAAAAGAGGCGCAATGAGGTAGCTGTGTGAGTAAGATAAGCGACCCTAGTGGCCGACACAAACACCGGGCCCATCTAGGAGTGGCACTGCAGTGTCACGCAGGATGGCCCTTCCAAAAAACACTCCCCAAACAGCACATGACGCAAAGAAAAATTAAAGAAAAAAGAGGTGCAAGATGGAATTGTCCTTGGGCCCTCCCACCCACCCTTATGTTGTATAAACAGGACATGCACACTTTAACCAACCCATCATTTCAGTGACAGGGTCTGCCACACGACTGTGACTGAAATGACGGGTTGGTTTGGACCCCCACCAAAAAAGAAGCAATTAATCTCTCCTTGCACAAACTAGCTCTACAGAGGCAAGATGTCCACCTCATCATCATCCTCCGATATATCACCGTGTACATCCCCCTCCTCACAGATTATCAATTCGTCCCCACTGGAATCCACCATCTCAGCTCCCTGTGTACTTTGTGGAGGCAATTGCTGCTGGTCAATGTCTCCACGGAGGAATTGATTATAATTCATTTTAATGAACATCATCTTCTCCACATTTTCTGGAAGTAACCTCGTACGCCGATTGCTGACAAGGTGAGCAGCGGCACTAAACACTCTTTCGGAGTACACACTTGTGGGAGGGCAACTTAGGTAGAATAAAGCCAGTTTGTGCAAGGGCCTCCAAATTGCCTCTTTTTCCTGCCAGTATAAGTACGGACTGTGTGACGTGCCTACTTGGATGCGGTCACTCATATAATCCTCCACCATTCTTTCAATGGGGAGAGAATCATATGCAGTGACAGTAGACGACATGTCCGTAATCGTTGACAGGTCCTTCAGTCCGGACCAGATGTCAGCATCAGCAGTCGCTCCAGACTGCCCTGCATCACCGCCAGCGGGTGGGCTCGGAATTCTGAGCCTTTTCCTCGCACCCCCAGTTGCGGGAGAATGTGAAGGAGGAGATGTTGACAGGTCGCGTTCCGCTTGACTTGACAATTTTCTCACCAGCAGGTCTTTGAACCCCAGCAGACTTGTGTCTGCCGGAAAGAGAGATCCAAGGTAGGTTTTAAATCTAGGATCGAGCACGGTGGCCAAAATGTAGTGCTCTGATTTCAACAGATTGACCACCCGTGAATCCTTGTTAAGCGAATTAAGGGCTCCATCCACAAGTCCCACATGCCTAGCGGAATCGCTCCGTGTTAGCTCCTCCTTCAATGTCTCCAGCTTCTTCTGCAAAAGCCTAATGAGGGGAATGACCTGACTCAGGCTGGCAGTGTCTGAACTGACTTCACGTGTGGCAAGTTCAAAGGGCAGCAGAACCTTGCACAACGTTGAAATCATTCTCCACTGCGCTTGAGACAGGTGCATTCCACCTCCTATATCGTGCTGAATTGTATAGGCTTGAATGGCTTTTTGCTGCTCCTCCAACCTCTGAAGCATATATAGGGTTGAATTCCACCTCGTTACCACTTCTTGCTTCAGATGATGGCAGGGCAGGTTCAGGCGTTTTTGGTGTTGCTCCAGTCTTCTGTACGTGGTGCCTGTACGCCGAAAGTGTCCCGCAATTCTTCTGGCCACCGACAGCATCTCTTGCACGCCCCTGTCGTTTTTTTAAAAATTCTGCACCACCAAATTCAAGGTATGTGCAAAACATGGGACGTGCTGGAATTTGCCCAGATTTAATGCACACACAATATTGCTGGCGTTGTCCGATGCCACAAATCCACAGGAGAGTCCAATTGGGGTAAGCCATTCCGCGATGATCTTCCTCAGTTGCCGTAAGAGGTTTTCAGCTGTGTGCGTATTCTGGAAACCGGTGATACAAAGCGTAGCCTGCCTAGGAACGAGTTGGCGTTTGTGAGATGCTGCTACTGGTGCCGCCGATGCTGTTCTTGCGGCGGGAGTCCATACATCTACCCAGTGGGCTGTCACAGTCATATAGTCCTGACCCTGCCCTGCTCCACTTGTCCACATGTCCGTGGTTAAGTGGACATTGGGTACAGCTGCATTTTTTAGGACACTGGTGACTTTTTTTCTGAGGTCTGTGTACATTTTCGGTATCGCCTGCCTAGAGAAATGGAACCTAGATGGTATTTGGTACCGGGGACACAGTACCTCCAACAAGTCTCTAGTTGGCTCTGCAGTAATGATGGATACCGGAACCACGTTTCTCACCACCCAGGATGCCAAGGCCTCAGTTATCCGCTTTGCAGCAGGATGACTGCTGTGATATTTCATCTTCCTCGCAAAGGACTGTTGGACAGTCAATTGCTTGGTGGAAGTAGTAAAAGTGGTCTTACGATTTCCCCTCTGGGATGACCATCGACTCCCAGCAGCAACAACAGCAGCGCCAATAGCAGTAGGCGTTACACGCAAGGATGCATCGGAGGAATCCCAGGTAGGAGAGGAATCGTCAGAATTGCCAGTGACATGGCCTGCAGGACTATTGGCATTCCTGGGGAAGGAGGAAATTGACACTGAGGGAGTTGGTGGGGTGGTTTGCGTGAGCTTGGTTACAAGAGGAAGGGATTTACTGGTCAGTGGACTGCTTCCGCTGTCGCCCAAAGTTTTTGAACTTGTCACTGACTTATTATGAATGAGCTGCAGGTGACGTATAAGGGAGGATGTTCCGAGGTGGTTAACGTCCTTACCCCTACTTATTACAGCTTGACAAAGGCAACACACGGCTTGACAAATGTTGTCCGCATTTCTGTTGAAATACTTCCACACCGAAGAGCTGATTTTTTTGGTATTTTCACCAGGCATGTCAACGGCCATATTCCTCCCACGGACAACAGGTGTCTCCCCGGGTGCCTGACTTAAACAAACCACCTCACCATCAGAATCCTCCTTGTCAATTTCCTCCCCAGCGCCAGCAACACCCATATCCTCCTCATCCTGGTGTACTTCAACACTGACATCTTCAATCTGACTATCAGGAACTGAACTGCGGGTGCTCCTTCCAGCACTTGCAGGGGGCGTGCAAATGGTGGAAGGCGCATGCTCTTCACGTCCAGTGTTGGGAAGGTCAGGCATCGCAACCGACACAATTGGACTCTCCTTGTGGATTTGGGATTTCGAAGAACGCACAGTTCTTTGCGGTGCTTTTGCCAGCTTGAGTCTTTTCATTTTTCTAGCGAGAGGCTGAGTGCTTCCATCCTCATGTGAAGCTGAACCACTAGCCATGAACATAGGCCAGGGCCTCAGCCGTTCCTTGCCACTCCGTGTGGTAAATGGCATATTGGCAAGTTTACGCTTCTCCTCCGACAATTTTATTTTAGATTTTGGAGTCCTTTTTTTACTGATATTTGGTGTTTTGGATTTTACATGCTCTGTACTATGACATTGGGCATCGGCCTTGGCAGACGACGTTGCTGGCATTTCATCGTCTCGGCCATGACTAGTGGCAGCAGCTTCAGCACGAGGTGGAAATGGATCTTGATCTTTCCCTAATTTTGGAACCTCAACATTTTTGTTCTCCATATTTTAATAGGCACAACTAAAAGGCACCTCAGGTAAACAATGGAGATGGATGGATACTAGTATACTTATGGATGGACGAGCGACTGCCGACACAGAGGTAGCTACAGCCGTGGACTACCGTACTGTGTCTGCTGCTAATATAGACTGGATGATAATGAGATGAAATCAATATATATATATATATATATATATATAATATCACTAGTACTGCAGCCGGACAGGTATATATATTTATTATGTAATGACTGATGACGGACCTGCTGGACACTGTCAGCTCAGCAGCACCGCAGACTGCTACAGTAAGCTACTATAGTAGTATGTATAAAGAAGAAAGAAAAAAAAAAACCACGGGTAGGTGGTATACAATTATGGATGGACGAGCGACTGCCGACACAGAGGTAGCTACAGCCGTGGACTACCATACTGTGTCTGCTGCTAATATAGACTGGATGATAATGAGATGAAATCAATATATATATATATATATATATATATAATATCACACTAGTACTGCAGCCGGACAGGTAGATATATTTATTATGTAATGACTGATGACGGACCTGCTGGACACTGTCAGCTCAGCAGCACCGCAGACTGCTACAGTAAGCTACTATAGTAGTATGTATAAAGAAGAAAGAAAAAAAAAAAACCACGGGTAGGTGGTATACAATTATGGATGGACGAGCGACTGCCGACACAGAGGTAACTACAGCCGTGGACTACCGTACTGTGTCTGCTGCTAATATAGACTGGATGATAATGAGATGAAATCAATATATATATATATATATATATAATATCACACTAGTACTGCAGCCGGACAGGTAGATATATTTATTATGTAATGACTGATGACGGACCTGCTGGACACTGTCAGCTCAGCAGCACCGCAGACTGCTACAGTAAGCTACTATAGTAGTATGTATAAAGAAGAAAGAAAAAAAAAACCACGGGTAGGTGGTATACAATTATGGATGGACGAGCGACTGCCGACACCGAGGTAGCTTCAGCCGTGGACTACCGTACTGTGTCTGCTGCTAATATAGACTGGATGATAATGAGATGAAATCAATATATATATATATATAATATCACACTAGTACTGCAGCCGGACAGGTAGATATATTTATTATGTAATGACTGATGACGGACCTGCTGGACACTGTCAGCTCAGCAGCACCGCAGACTGCTACAGTAAGCTACTATAGTAGTATGTATAAAGAAGAAAGAAAAAAAAAAAACCACGGGTAGGTGGTATACAATTATGGATGGACGAGCGACTGCCGACACAGAGGTAGCTACAGCCGTGGACTACCGTACTGTGTCTGCTGCTAATATAGACTGGATGATAATGAGATGAAATCAATATATATATATATATATAATATCACTAGTACTGCAGCCGGACAGGTATATATATTTATTATGTAATGACTGATGACGGACCTGCTGGACACTGTCAGCTCAGCAGCACCGCAGACTGCTACAGTAAGCCACTATAGTAGTATGTATAAAGAAGAAGAAAGAAAAAAAAAACGGGTAGGTGGTATACAATATTATATATATATTATATACAATTATATATATATATATATATATATTAAACTGGTGGTGATTATTAAACTGGTGGTCAGGTCACTGGTCACACTATCAGCAACTTGCAAGTAGTACTCCTAAGCAGACAATCACAATATATATTATACTGGTGGTCAGTGTGGTCACAATGGCAGTGTGGCACTCTGGCAGCAAAAGTGTGCACTGTACGTTATATGTACTCCTGAGTCCTGCTCTCAGACTCTAACTGCTCCCCACTGTCAGTGTCTCCCCCACAAGTCAGATATACATTATACAGTCACACTATCTATCTATCACTTCAGCAAGTAGTAGTACTCCTCCTAATGCTCCCCAAAATTACTACTGTGTCTCTCTCTACTCTAGTCTCACTCTCTTCTCTATAAACGGAGAGGACGCCAGCCACGTCCTCTCCCTATGAATCTCAATGCACGTGTGAAAATGGCGGCGACGCGCGGCTCCTTATATAGAATCCGAGTCTCGCGATAGAATCCGAGCCTCGCGAGAATCCGACAGCGGGATGATGACTTTCGGGCGCGCTCGGGTTAACCGAGCAAGGCGGGAAGATCCGAGTCGCTCGGCCCCGTGTAAAAAAAAATGAAGTTCGGGCGGGTTCGGATTCCGAGGAACCGAACCCGCTCATCTCTACTATATTGCCCCTACCACTCCAGTCTCCCCAGTCCTTTTTTAGCCCATCCCCTCCCTCCCCCCCATGTCCTATCGGTCCCTACTCCCCCCCCCCCCTCAGTCCCTATCTGCCTAAGCCTCCTGTCCTCTTTCTCCCCCCTCAGTCCCTATCTGCCCCTACCTCCTCTCTCCGTATACAGCAGGTGTAAAACAATCAGATTAGTAATATTAATATTAGCAGCAGCAGGATAGGAGACTGTAACATCTCCCTGCAGTATCACTTTCAGGTTCAGCTGTGTCAGCTGACAGAGGTGAGGAGCAGACGTGGCTTTTATTATACAGCATTAGGAGATTTTGAGGAGTCTCTGTGGTGTCTTATAAATTAATATCTGTAATATGGGCAGTATGGGGGGGTTAAACTTTGTTTGTAATACACATTTTTCTAATTAAAATTTAAGTTATCATATTCAGACTCACTGGTTACTTAGATTATTATATAGTGATGAGCGGGTTCGGATCCTCGGGATCCGAACCCGCCCGAACTTCACCTTTTTTTTCACGGGTCCGAGCGAATCGGATCCTCCCGCCTTGTTCGGTTAACCCGAGCGCGCCCGAACGTCATCATCCCGCTGTCGGATTCTCGCGAGATTCGGATTCTATATAAGGAGCCGCGCGTCGCCGCCATTTTCACACGTGCATTGAGATTGATAGGGAGAGGACGTGGCTGGCGTCCTCTCCGTTATAGTAGAAAAGACTGAGTGACTTAGTTATAATTGTGGGGAGGATTGGGGACGGGGAGCAGCTGTTAGGGAGTACAGTGCAGGGTTTTGATTATACCACCAGTGAGTTTAATCCGTTGTTTCTCTGCCTGAAAAAAAACGCTCCGACCACCATATCTGTGCTCACTCAGTGTGCTGCACTGCTGCATGATATATCTGTGCTGAGTGCACTGCTCTGCTCACACTGCCTAATTGTGGGGACTGGGAAGCAGTTATAGCAGGAGTACAGTGCAAAGTTTTGCTGACAGTGACCACCAGTCCAGTATACGTTTGTCTGCCTGAAAAACACTCCTGTGGTGGCTTTTTTTTTCTTCATACGAGTTTAGCAGTCTGCTGACAGTGTCCACCAGGTCCGTTATTATTATACAGTATATTATATATATATATATAGCAGTACGGTAGGCCACGGCTGTACCTACCTCTGTGTCGTCAGTGCACTCGTCGTCCATAAGTAATATAATACTATACTATAGTATCCATCCATCTACATTGTATACCTGTGGTGGCTTTTTTTCTCTTCATACTAGTTTAGCAGTCTGCTGACAGTGTCCACCAGGTCCGTTATTATTATTATACAGTATATTATATTTATATATATATATATATATATATATATATAGCAGTACGGTAGGCCACGGCTGTACCTACCTCTGTGTCATCAGTGCACTCGTCGTACATAAGTAATATAATACTATACTATCCATCCATCTACATTGTATACCTGTGGTGGGTTTTTTTTTCTTCATACTAGTTTAGCAGTCTGCTGACAGTGTCCACCAGGTCCGTTATTATTATTATACAGTATATTATATATATATATATATAGCAGTACGGTAGGCCACGGCTGTACCTACCTCTGTGTCGTCAGTGCACTCGTCGTCCATAAGTAATATAATACTATAGTATCCATCCATCTACATTGTATACCTGTGGTGGCTTTTAGTTGTGCGCATTAAAATATGGAGAACAAAAATGTGGAGGTTAAAAAAATAGGGAAAGATCAAGATCCACTTCCACCTCGTGCTGAAGCTGCTGCCACTAGTCATGGCCGAGACGATGAAATGCCATCAACATCGTCTGCCAAGGCCGATGCCCAATGTCATAGTACAGAGCATGTAAAATCCAAAACACAAAAGATCAGTAAAATGACCCAAAAATCAAAATTAAAAGCGTCTGAGGAGAAGCGTAAACTTGCCAATATGCCATTTACGACACGGAGTGGCAAGGAACGGCTGAGGCCCTGGCCTATGTTCATGGCTAGTGGTTCAGCTTCACATGAGGATGGAAGCACTCATCCTCTCGCTATAAAAAAGAAAAGACTTAAGCTGGCAAAAGCACAGCAAAGAACTGTGCGTTCTTCGAAATCACAAATCCCCAAGGAGAGTCCAATTGTGTCGGTTGCGATGCCTGACCTTCCCAACACTGGACGGGAAGAGCTTGCGCCTTCCACCATTTGCACGCCCCCTGCAAGTGCTGGAAGGAGCACCCGCAGTCCAGTTCCTGATAGTCAAATTGAAGCTGTCAGTGTTGAAGTACACCAGGATGAGGATATGGGTGTTGCTGGCGCTGGGGAGGAAATTGACAAGGAGGATTCTGATGGTGAGGTGGTTTGTTTAAGTCAGGCACCCGGGGAGACACCTGTTGTCCGTGGGAGGAATATGGCCATTGACATGCCTGGTCAAAATACAAAAAAAATCAGCTCTTCAGTGTGGAATTATTTCAACAGAAATGCGGACAACTGGTGTCAAGCCGTGTGTTGCCTTTGTCAAGCTGTAATAAGTAGGGGTAAGGACGTTAACCACCTCGGAACATCCTCCGTTATACGTCACCTGCAGCGCATTCATAATAAGTCAGTGACAAGTTCAAAAACTTTGGGCGACAGCGGAAGCAGTCCACTGACCAGTAAATCCCTTCCTCTTGTAACCAAGCTCCCGCAAACCACACCACCAACTCCCTCAGTGTCAATTTCCTCCTTACCCAGGAAAGCCAATAGTCCTGCAGGCCATGTCACTGGCAAGTCTGACGAGTCCTCTCCTGCCTGGGATTCCTCCGATGCATCCTTGAGTGTAACGCCTACTGCTGCTGGCGCTGCTGTTGTTGCTGCTGGGAGTCGATCGTCATCCCAGAGGGGAAGTCGGAAGACCACTTGTACTACTTCCAGTAAGCAATTGACTGTCCAACAGTCCTTTGCGAGGAAGATGAAATATCACAGCAGTCATCCTGTTGCAAAGCGGATAACTCAGGCCTTGACAACTATGTTGGTGTTAGACGTGCGTCCAGTATCCGCCGTTAGTTTACGGGGAACTAGAGAATTGCTTGAGGTAGTGTGCCCCCGTTACCAAATACCATCTAGGTTCCACTTCTCTAGGCAGGCGATACCGAGAATGTACACAGACGTCAGAAAAAGAGTCACCAGTGTCCTAAAAAATGCAGTTGTACCCAATGTCCACTTAACCACGGACATGTGGACAAGTGGACAAGTGGAGCAGGGCAGACTCAGGACTATATGACTGTGACAGCCCACTGGGTAGATGTATTGCCTCCCGCTGCAAGAACAGCAGCGGCGGCACCAGTAGCAGCATCTCGCAAATGCCAACTCGTTCCTAGGCAGGCTACGCTTTGTATCACCGCTTTCCAGAATACGCACACAGCTGAAAACCTCTTACGGCAACTGAGGAAGATCATCGCAGAATGGCTTACCCCAATTGGACTCTCCTGGGGATTTGTGGCATCGGACAACGCCAGCAATATTGTGCGTGCATTACATCTGGGCAAATTCCAGCATGTCCCATGTTTTGCACATACCTTGAATTTGGTGGTGCAGAATTATTTAAAAAACGACAGGGGCGTGCAAGAGATGCTGTCGGTGGCCAGAAGAATTGCGGGCCACTTTCGGCGTACAGGCACCGCGTATAGAAGACTGGAGCACCACCAAAAACACCTGAACCTGCCCTGCCATCATCTGAAGCAAGAAGTGGTGACGAGGTGGAATTCAACCCTCTATATGCTTCAGAGGATGGAGGAGCAGCAAAAGGCCATTCAAGCCTATACATCTGGCCACAATATAGGCAAAGGAGGTGGAATGCACCTGTCTCAAGCGCAGTGGAGAATGATTTCAACGTTGTGCAAGGTTCTGCAACCTTTTGAACTTGCCACACGTGAAGTCAGTTCAGACACTGCCAGCCTGAGTCAGGTCATTCCCCTCATCAGGCTTTTGCAGAAGAAGCTGGAGGCATTGAAGGAGGAGCTAAAACAGAGCAATTCCGCTAGGCATGTGGGACTTGTGGATGGAGCCCTTCATTCACTTAACCAGGATTCACGGGTGGTCAATCTGTTGAAATCAGAGCACTACATTTTGGCCACCGTGCTCGATCCTGGATTTAAAACCTACGTTGGATCTCTCTTTCCGGCAGACACAAGTCTGCAGAGGTTCAAAGACCTGCTGGTGAGAAAATTGTCAAGTCAAGTGGAACGCGACCCGTCAACATCTCCTCCTTCACATTCTCCCGCAACTGGGGGTGCGAGGAAAAGGCTACGAATTCCGAGCCCACCCGCTGGCGGTGATGCAGGGCAGTCTGGAGCGACTGCTGATGCTGACATCTGGTCCGGACTGAAGGACCTGCCAATGATTACTGACATGTCGTCTACTGTCACTGCATATGATTCTCTCACCATTGAAAGAATGGTGGAGGATTATATGAGTGACCGCATCCAAGTAGGCACGTCAGACAGTCCGTACGTATACTGGCAGGAAAAAGAGGCAATTTGGAGGCCCTTGCAGAAACTGGCTTTATTCTACCTAAGTTGCCCTCCCTCCAGTGTGTACTCCGAAAGAGTGTTTAGTGCCGCCGCTCACCTTGTCAGCAATCGGCGTACGAGGTTACTTCCAGAAAATGTGGAGAAGATGATGTTCATTAAAATGAATTATAATCAATTCCTCCATGGAGACATTCACCAGCAGCAATTGCCTCCAGAAAGTACATGGGGACCTGAGATGGTGGATTCCAGTGGGGACGAATTAATAATCTGTGAGGAGGGGGATGTACACAGTGAAAGGGGTGATGAATCGGACGATGATGATGAGGTGGACATCTTGCCTCTGTAGAGCCAGTTTGTGCAAGGAGAGATTGATTGCTTCTTTTTTGGTGGGGGCCCAAACCAACCCGTCATTTCAGTCACAGTCGTGTGGCAGACCCTGTCGCTGAAATGATGGGTTCGTTAAAGTGTGCATGTCCTGTTTATACAACATAAGGGTGGGTGGGAGGGCCCAAGGACAATTCCATCTTGCACCTCTTTTTTCTTTCATTTTTCTTTGCGTCATGTGCTGTTTGGGGAGTATTTTTTTGAAGGGCCATCCTGCGTGACACTGCAGTGCCACTCCTAGATGGGCCAGGTGTTTGTGTCGGCCACTAGGGTCGCTTAGCTTAGTCACACAGCTACCTCATTGCGCCTCTTTTTTTCTTTGCGTCATGTGCTGTTTGGGGAGTATTTTTTTGAAGGGCCATCCTGCGTGACACTGCAGTGCCACTCCTAGATGGGCCAGGTGTTTGTGTCGGCCACTAGGGTCGCTTAGCTTAGTCACACAGCTACCTCATTGCGCCTCTTTTTTTCTTTGCGTCATGTGCTGTTTGGGGAGTATTTTTTTGAAGGGCCATCCTGCGTGACACTGCAGTGCCACTCCTAGATGGGCCAGGTGTTTGTGTCGCCCACTAGGGTCGCTTAGCTTAGTCACACAGCTACCTCATTGCGCCTCTTTTTTTCTTTGCGTCATGTGCTGTTTGGGGAGTATTTTTTTGAAGGGCCATCCTGCGTGACACTGCAGTGCCACTCCTAGATGGGCCAGGTGTTTGTGTCGGCCACTTGGGTCGCTTAGCTTAGTCACACAGCTACCTCATTGCGCCTCTTTTTTATGTTGCGTCATGTGCTGTTTGGGGAGTATTTTTTTGAAGGGCCATCCTGTCTGACACTGCAGTGCCACTCCTAGATGGGCCAGGTGTTTGTGTCGGCCACTTGGGTCGCTTAGCTTAGTCACACAGCTACCTCATTGCGCCTCTTTTTTTCTTTGCGTCATGTGCTGTTTGGGGAGTGTTTTTTGGAAGAGCCATCCTGCGTGACACTGCAGTGCCACTCCTAGATGGGCCAGGTGTTTGTGTCGGCCACTTGGGTCGCTTAGCTTAGTCACACAGCTACCTCATTGCACCTCTTTTTTTCTTTGCATCATGTGCTGTTTGGGGAGTATTTTTTTGAAGGGCCATCCTGCGTGACACTGCAGTGCCACTCCTAGATGGGCCAGGTGTTTGTGTCGGCCACTTGGGTCGCTTATCTTAGCCATCCAGCAACCTCGGTGCAAATTTTAGGACTAAAAATAATATTGTGAGGTGTTCAGAATAGACTGGAAATGAGTGGAAATTATGGTTATTGAGGTTAATAATACTATGGGATCAAAATGACCCCCAAATTCTATGATTTAAGCTGTTTTTTAGGGTTTTTTGAAAAAAACACCCGAATCCAAAACACACCCGAATCCGACAAAAAAAATTCGGTGAGGTTTTGCCAAAACGCGTTCGAACCCAAAACACGGCCGCGGAACCGAACCCAAAACCAAAACACAAAACCCGAAAAATTTCCGGTGCACATCACTATTATTATATACAGAATTTTCTACATATAACAATTGTTTATTATATTAATACTTTTACGGATGTTTATCCTTATGCTATCAAGACACCTAGTATTTTTGTGTGTACATTATGATCTATGTAACGGCAGATTATTTCACAGCGGTCACTGGATCATGGTGGTCATTCCGAGTTGTTCGCTCGCTAGCAGTTTTTAGCAGCTGTGCAAACGCTATGCCGCCTCCCACTGGGAGTGTATTTTAGCTTAGCAGAAGTGCGAATGAAAGGATCGCAGAGCGGCGGCATGATTTTTTTGTGCAGTTTTAGAGTAGCTCAATACCCACTCAGCGCTTGCGATGACTGCAGTCTGTTCAGTTCCTGTTTTGACGTCACAAACACGCCCTGCGTTCGCCCAGCCATGCCTGCGTTTTTTCGAACACTCCCTGAAAAGGGTCAGTTGACACCCAGAAATGCCCACTTCATGTCAATCACTCTGCGGCCAGCAGTACGACTGAAAAGCTTCGCTAGACCTTGTGTTGTAATATTACTTTGCGCGTGCGCATTGCTCTGCATACGCATGCCAGAAGTGCCTTTTTTTGCCTCATTGCGGCACAGCGAACGAAAGCAGCTAGCGATCAACTCAGAATGACCCCCTATATTCAGTGAGAATTTTTGGGTTCCTCTGCCCTAAGATGATATAGGGGGTAATTCTGAGTTGATCGCAGCAGTAAGTTTGTTAGCAGTTGGGCAAAACCATGTGCACTGCAGGGGGGGGGGGGGCAGATATAACATTTGCAGAGAGAGTTAGATTTGGGTGGGTTATTTTGTTTCTGTGCAGGGTAAATACTGGCTGCTTTATTTTTACACTGCAATTTAGATTGCAGATTGAACACACCCCACCCAAATCTAACTCTCTCTGCACATGTTACATCTGCCCCCACATGCAGTGCACATGGTTTTGCCCAACTGCTAACAAAATTCCTGCTGCGATCAACTCAGAATTACCCCCATAATGTTATGTGTTCCTTGTCCTGTTGTTCTGCTTCTGTTGTGTGTCCATCTATCTCAGGGTACTGTAACTGTATCACAGATTCCATTACTATTGACATCTTGGATATAAGAAGTGCAGAAATCACCAATTATTTGCCGTCCACTCCCACGTGGGGTCACACACAGTTTACGGCAGAATTATTGATTGATTTGAGAGCCTTAATGAGTATAAAGTAGTGGGAGTGGACAGATAGTAATTAGCAGCGCAGATCAGCCGTAATGTAGAGACGTAAATCAGGTCACATCGCCTTTTCCTAATCTTGTGTTACAACAGACGCCCTCAATTCATTCCCATAACTCTACCTGTAGTTAGCAGATTCAATTTGCCAATTAGACTGCCTGTCTACAATGAGATTAAAGAAAACTCTATTAATTTCCATACGCTGTACCATCTAGCAACATAGATACACCAGTAACGAGCAGTAACAAGACACAGACTGCTGTAACGCAGAGAACTCTAATAACCACTTTACTGAAGTGCAGAGGTTAAAGGCCAGTACTCACCAGCCGATGTCAGAGAGATGTGTGCTGAGCGTGCGGGGGGAGACGGGGGGGCCGCTCACTTCACCCAGCGGGTGAAGTGAGCGACCCGCTAGATTGGCCTGCATGCAGGCCAATATATCACCAGCGATAATCGTGCTTAAAATCCTTGCAATCTAGTCAGATTGCTTAGATTTTAAGCAGCGATCGCTCCGTGAGTACCCCCCTTAAGAGTTGTCTGCTGGAAAAGGGATAGAGTGTTCTTGTATCTGGTATCTAAATACTTCACTATGGCCCTCATTCCGAGTTCTTCGCTCGCTAGCTGCTTTTAGCAGCATTGCACACGCTAAGCCGTCGCCCTCTGGGAGTGAATCTTAGCTTTGCAGAATTGCGAACGAAAGATTAGCAGAATTGCGAATAGAAATTTCTTAGCAGTTTCTGAGTAGCTCGAGACTTACTCTGCCACTGCGATCAGTTCAGTCAGTTTCGTTCCTGGTTTGACGTCACAAACACACCCAGCGTTCGCCCAGACACTCCCCCGTTTCTTCAGACACTCCCGCGTTTTTTCCAGAAACGGCTGCGTTTTTTCGCACACACCCATAAAACGGCCAGTTTCCGCCCAGAAACACCCACTTCCTGTCAATCACACTACGATCACCAGAACGATGAAATTTCTTCGTTAAGCCGTGAATAAAATACCAAACTTTTTAGCTAATTTACTTGGCGCAGGCGCACTGCGAACGTTGCGCATGCGCAGTTTGCGATTAATCGCTCCGTTGCGAAAAAAACTTACGAGCGAACAACTCGGAATGAGGGCCTATATCCAGGCTCTAGGGAATTCCAAGTCAATTGCAAACAGCGGCGTGGGCGGTTGCGGCAGTCTTCGCCTCTTACATCAGTGCATTGTTTTATGGATGACACATGCTGCCACGCGCCTTTTGTTTGTGAGCGTGGAAACGGACAAGGGCCCTCATTCCGAGTTGATCGCTCGCTAGCTACTTTTAGCAGCCGTGCAAACGCATAGTCGCCATCCACGGCGGAGTGTATTTTCACTTTGCAAGTGTGTGATCGCATGTGCAGCCGAGCTCTGCAAAAACAGTTTGTGCAGTTTCTGAGTAGCTCAGAACTTACTCAGCCGCTGCGATCACTTCAGTCTTTTTGGTGCCGGAATTGACGTCAGACACCCGCCCTGCAAACACTTGGACACGCCTGCGTTTTCCCAAACACTCCCAGAAAATGGTCAGTTGACACCCACAAACGCCTTCTTTCTGTCAATCTCCTTGCGATCGGCTGTGCGAATGGATTCTTCGTTAAATCCATCACTCAGCAATGATCCGCCTTGAAGCCGTACGACGCGTCTGCGCATTGCGATGCATACGCAGGCGCAGTTTTGACGAGTTTTGAACTGATCGCTGCGCGGTGAAAAAACCTAGCGTGCGATCAGGTCGGAATAACCCCCACGGTGAGAATAGTAAGGGTGAGGAAAAGTGCATCACCGTCATCACTGGCCATAGGTAAACTTTGGTAGGGTCCAATTTGTTTATTTATATTAAAGCCTTGCTCTCTTTTGAGTATGGTTGGCCATCGGAATCTGGGGTGTTGGCAACCATCGATGTTCCCAATTCGATGTAAATGTTTTCTGTATTCAAAGTATTGCCAGGTTCTGCTGCTCCACTGTGTCCAACATCACTGCTGCATTCAACACAGACCATTGAGTGGTTTCTCTATTATGGCTACATGCCATTGCAATGAGTATGTAATAACACTACTTATAGACGGCCATCCCTACGTGATCCGACACATGCAGCAGTGGGAAATTGCAGGGCCAGCTTAATGTATAGGCACACTCGGCAGATGCCCAGGGCCCCACAATTCTAGGGACCTCTCGGCAGGGTCAGAGTACAGCTCCTGTTGTACTGGTCGTTATTATTCAGTTAAGCTTAGATAAATCAGTGGCGTCACAAGCCGGGTGTGTTGGGGGGGGGGGGGGGGCAGCCCGCACCCGGGTGTCACCATCGGAAGGGGTCCCACCAAAGTGCCGGCTCTTCTACAGTGACAGGAGCCGGGTGCTGCAGAGTGATATTCTGCTGCATCACTCGGCTCTTGCCACAGATGAAGAGCCGGCACACACACAGCCCAGTCTCCGGGGGCAACAGGCATCTCCTAGGATGATGGACACGCTCCCGGAGTGACGATCCCGCGAGGACATGCCCCTTTTATTAGGCCACGTCCCTTTTGGGTGGACGCGCCTCTGGCACGCCTTCGGATAAGTTAGTGCTGTTGTAAGTCATGACGTCTCTCTCATTGTGCTAGAGAGCTGGGCACCAGGAGGATCATAGCAGCCGGACGTGGGAGCGGGGTTTGGTAAGTATGGTATGTTTATTTATTTTAAACATGTGTGACTACTACTGGGGGCATAACTACAGGGGGCATTACTACTGGGTGCTAAACTGCAAGGGGGCATACTACAAGGGGGCTAAACTACGGGGGGCATTACTACTGGGTGCTAAACTGCAAGGGTGCAAACTACACGGGGCTAAACTACAGGGAGCATTACTACTGGGTGCTAAACTGCAAGGGGGCATACTACAAGGGGGCTAAACTACAGGGGGCATTACTACTTGGGGCAAACTACACGGGGCTAAACTACAGGGGCTAACTACAAGGGGGAAGCTACTGGGGGCATTACTACTTGGGGCATTACTACTGGGGGCAAACAACATGGGGATAAACTACAGGGGTGCATTACTACTGGGGACATAACTACAGGGGCTAAACTACTGGGGGCATTACTACTGGGGGCATAACTACAGGGGCATTACTACTGGGGGCATTACTACTGGGGGCATAACTACAGGGGCTAAACTACTGGGGGCATTACTACAGGGGCTAAACTACTGGGGGCATTACTACAGGGGTGCATTACTACTGGGGACATAACTACAGGGGCAGTACTACTGGGGGCATAACTACAGGGGCGCATTACTACTAGGGCATAACTACAGGGGCGCATTACTACTGGGGGTATGACTACAGGGGCAGTGCTACTGGGGCATTACTACTGGGGGCATAACTACAGGGGCGCATTACTACTGGGGGTATAACTACAGGGGCACATTACTACTTGGGTCATAACTACAGGGTCATTTATACTGGGGCATTACTACTGGGGGCATAACTACAGGGGCTAAACTACGGAGGGCATTACTACTTGGGGCAAACTACATGGGGCTAAACTACAGTGGCTAAATGACTGGGGGCATTACTACAGGCAACATTACTACTGGGGGCAATACTACACAGGGGCATTACCATTAAGGGCATTACAAATGGGGGCACTACTAATGAGGGCATTGTAAAGGGGGCACTTCATAAGGGGCATTACTCCTGGGGAAATAAGGGGCACTACTACTGGGGGCATTGCATAAGGGGCACCACTACTATGGGCTTTATATAAGGCAGTGGCGTAACTACTGCCCCCGCAGCCCTCGCGGTGGCCATAGGGGCTGCGGGGGCGCCGCCACTGATTTAGCGCAGATTGACATGCGGACGAGCGTCCGCATGTCAATCTGTGGTCTCGTCTCCCTCCTCTGCTGTGTTGGAGGGACACGGAGGGCACAGCGCGCGCCTCTCCTGTGTCCCTCCTGGGTGTCCGGCGGGTCTAATAAATGAAGTGCCGTTCGTGAGCTCTGATTGGCTCACGAACTGGCACTTCCTTTAACAGACCCTCCAGACACCCAGGAGGGACACAGGAGAGGCGCGCGCTGTGCCCTTCGTGTCCCTCCATCACAAAACAGCAAGGTAGCGCGGGGGGGGGGGCACTGGGGGAGCATATGCGGCACAGGGGGAGGGGGGCATATGTGGCACTGAGGGTGCATATGTGGCACTGGGGGGGTGTATGTGTACCTGGCACATGGGGGGGCTATATTTGGCACTGGGGGCATGTGAGTAACTGGCACTGTGGGGGAATATCTGGCACTGGGGGCATATGTGGCACTGGGGGGGTATATGTGTACCTGGCACATGGGGGGGCTATATTTGGCACTGGGGGCATGTGAGTACCTGGCAATGTGGGGGAATATCTGGCACTGGGGGCATATGTGGCACTGAGGGGGTATATGTGTACCTGGCACATAGGGGGGGGGCTATATTTGGCACTGGGGGCATGTGAGTACCTGGCACTGTGGAGTAATATATGGCACTGGGGGCATATGTGGCACTGGGAGCACAGCCCTAGCAACAAGCACTATCCCCTAGCAACGAGCATGACACCCAGTGCATGAAACCCCTGGCAACGAGCATGACACCCAGTGCATGAAACCCCTGGCAACGAGCATGACACCTGAGCATGAAAACCCCTGGCACCGTGCATGGAACCAAGAGCATGAAACCCCTGGCAACGAGCAGGAAATTTAAAAGTAACTAGAAGCCTTACTGTAGGACTTAATGTGTAATGGGCATTACGGTGTGTGGCATAATGTATCACAGACATTGCGGTGTGTGTCATAATGTGTCACAGGCATTACGGTGTGTGGCATACTCTATCACGGGCATTGTGGTATGTGGCATAATGTATAACGGGCATTGTGGTGTGTGGCATAGGGTATAACGGGCATTGCGGTATGTGTCACAGGCATTAGGGTGTATGGTATACTATATCACGGGCATTGTGATATGTGGTATAATGTCTCAGGGTCATTGCAGTGTGTGGCATAATGTATCACGGACATTGCGGTGTGTGTCATAATGTGTCAGGCATTACGGTGTGTTGTATACTATATCACGGGCATTGTGGTATGTGGTATAATGTCTCAGGGTCATTGCAGTGTGTGTCATAATGTGTCAGGCATTACGGTGTGTGGCATACTATATCACGGGCATTGTGGTATGTGGTATAATGTCTCAGGGGCGTTGCAGTGTGGCATAATGTATAACGGGCATTGCGGTGTGTGGCATAGGGTATAACGGGCATTGCGGTATGTGTCACAGGCTTTACGGTGTGTGGTATACTATATCACTGGCATTGTGGTATGTGGTATAATGTCTCAGGGTCATTGCGGTGTGTGTCATAATGTGTCACAGACATTGTATGTGCTATGATGTATCAGGGGCATTGCAGTGTGTAGCATAATGTATAACGGGCATTGCGAAGAATATTTTGGCTTGGGGGAGAAAAATTTCTAGTTACGCCACTGATATAAGGGGCACCACTACTATGGGGTCTATATAAGGGGCACCACTACTATGGGCTCTATATAAGGGACACTACCACTGTGGCCACTACCAGTACAGTGGACATTGCATAAGGAGCACTACTATGGGCATGGTATAAGGGGTGTTACTGCTGTCGGCATTATGTGTATTAGGGGTGCTACTACTCTGGGCATTATTACTATTGTGTGACCATGCCCCTTTCTTTTTGAGACCACGCCTCTTTTTGGGGGGCGCACGCAATGCCTTTATTGCATGGGCGCCGGGGGGGAGGGGGGTGGGGGGGAGTTCCACCACCTCTCTTGGACCACTTTAAGCACTGGCGGTTACACCCCTTACAGATATACAAGATACGTGATCAGATAAATGTAAATAAACAACAACAGGAGTTGGCTGAAAAATGACTGGGAACAGGCCACAGCAATAACTGGAGCCGAGATGACAATGGTATAGTTCCATTATTGTTCTGACTGTAATAAAATGCAACAATGACAGGAGAATTCCTTGCAGAAATGACAGAAGGAGTCCCATGCAGAATACTTAAGATACAAATTCCGCTGAGATAACATACAAAATTCTCCAACCAGGGGGGTCATTCCGAGTTGTTCGCTCGTTATTTTTTTCTCGCAACGGAGCGATTAGTCGCTAATGCGCATGCGCATTGTCCGCAGTGCGACTGCGCCAAGTAAATTTGCTATGCAGTTAGGTATTTTACTCACGGCATTACGAGGTTTTTTCTTCGTTCTGCTGATCGGAGTGTGATTGACAGGAAGTGGGTGTTTCTGGGCGGAAACTGGCCGTTTTATGGGTGTGTGTGAAAAAACGCTGCCGTTTCTGGGAAAAATGCGGGAGTGGCTGGAGAAACGGAGGAGTGTCTGGGCGAACGCTGGGTGTGTTTGTGACGTCAAACCAGGAACGACAAGCACTGAACTGATCGCACTGGAAGAGTAAGTCTCGAGCTGCACAGAAACTGCACAGAGAAGTCTTTTCCCAATATTGCTAATCTTTCGTTCGCAATTTTGATAAGCTAAGATTCACTCCCAGTAGGCGGCGGCTTAGCGTGTGCAAAAACAACTCGGAATGAGGGCCATCATACGGCAAGTTCAGGATCATTATCATACTGGTCTGAATATTATTTTTGGTTAATTGCCCGGTTCCCTGCTGAATAGATTGGGTTTTTACAGAATGTAATGAAAGGGGTATCACAATGGGCTTGATTGTGATTTGGAAGTAAATCAAAACAGCAAGTAACTATGTATCTGGAACACACCACGTTGCAATGCAAGGGAAGCAAACACATTTATATTTTTTCTGTGCAGGGTCAATACTGGCTGCTTTTGTATGTAGCCCACAAAGACCCTCATTCAGATGTGGATGGAGGTGCTATCACCACTACTTACACAGAAGGAGCAGCAATAGCACTAATATGGTAATGGAGCCTCATACTGTATCACTGACCCGGGCCGTATACTAAGACGCAGTATCGGATCAGCTGTGACACCATCGGCCGGCTGTGGGACCCTTGGGGTCGAGCTTGCCGGCCATGACACTCGCTACCTAGAGGCCAGAAAATCTCCATCCCCTGAAGGAGATCCTGGCCTATTCCCTCCCCCACGACGGCGGCAACATGCCTCCATTTGGAGAAACGGGAGCTGTCGCCCCCTAATCACCGCCCCAAATGCCATCAGAGTGTCAATTACTTAGAGTCTGATGCCCCAGTGCTACTGTTGCCGCAGGACACATTTATGCATGCACAGAATAGTTCCTGCACATGCACAAGTACTTATAATCGACGCACAATGCAACTCCGGCCACTTCTAAATGACCCCCCAAGTGTTAGACAGCTTTATTCTTACACTGCAATTTAGGTTTCCGTATGGACACACCCCACCCAAATGTAAGTATGGGTACACAGTCTACACACCAGGACGATTTGGCCTCCAATCACCTGATTTTGACGCATCGTACGATTGATTTTATGGACAAAGTGCAGAATCGTACCTGTTTTGACAACAATTCCGATCCGATGCGCACCCCCAACGCTCGTATGTCGGATTGGAGATTTTACCTACTGCAGTAAAGATTCGGCAATCCGACCTCCAATTGGGTGCCTATCGTGTGCAGATCGCGTGTGTGTTTGCATCTCCAATCCACCGTTAGACCATTGTGCGAACCGCCGATTTGAGTAGCATTTCCCCATTATTTAAATTTCAAAGGCCAATCTGCAAGACGATCGCATGGTGTACTGTGCAACACACAATGCACCAGACCCGGCCGTCTAACGACCATCGGAAACAGATTGTGATCGTTTGACAAACGTTTGGCACAAATGCACCATTTTTAACCCATCGTGAGCCTGGGACTGCCCGGGAGCTCCCGAGAAGTTCAAGGGAAATCATTTCACGATTGTCGCACGCTTGTGGTCGTTCTGGTGTGTACTAGAGATGAGCGGGTTCGGTTCCTCGGAATCCGAACCCGCCCGAACTTCAGCTTTTTTTACACGGATCCGAGCGACTCGGATCTTCCCGCCTTGCTCGGTTAACCCGAGCGCGCCCGAACGTCATCATGACGCTGTCGGATTCTCGCGAGGCTCGGATTCTATCGCGAGACTCGGATTCTATATAAGGAGCTGCGCGTCGCCGCCATTTTACACGTGCATTGAGATTGATAGTGAGAGGACGTGGCTGGCGTCCTCTCCGTTTAGAGAAGAAATAGATAGGAGAGTGAGAGTGAGACAGTGACACTTCATTTACTGGAGCTTAGGAGGAGTACTCAGACAGAGAGTGCAGAATTTTGCTGATAGTATTAGTTAGTTATACTAGTGACAGAGTGAGACAGTGACACTTCATTTACTGGAGCTTAGGAGGAGTACTCACTACTCAGACAGAGAGTGCAGAATTTTGCTGATAGTATTAGTTAGTTATACTAGTGACTGACCAGTGACCACCAGTGCAGTTTTATATTATTTAATATAATCCGTTCTCTGCCTGAAAAAACGATACACAGTGACTCAGTCACATACCATATCTGTGCTCAGCCCAGTGTGCTGCTGCATCATCTATGTATAATATCTGACTGTGCTCACACAGCTTAATTGTGGGGGAGACTGGGGAGCAGTTAGGTTATAGCAGGAGCCAGGAGTACATATTAAAAAATTAAACAGTGCACACTTTTTTTCTGCAGGAGTGCCACTGCCAGTGTGACTGACCAGTGACCTGACCACCAGTATATAGTATACTATATTGTATTGTGAATGTCTGCCTGTAAAAGTTAAACACACGTCGTGTGACTTGTGTGGTGTTTTTTTATTCTATAAAATAAAAAACTCATTCTGCTGACAGACAGTGTCCAGCAGGTCCGTCATTATATAATATATACCTGTCCGGCTGCAGTAGTGATATATATATATATTTTATATCATTATTTATCATCCAGTCGCAGCAGACACAGTACGGTAGTTCATGGCTGTAGCTACCTCTGTGTCGGCACTCGGCAGTCCATCCATAATTGTATACCACCTACCCGTGGTTTTTTTTTTCTTTCTTCTTTATACATACTACATCTCATTATCATCCAGTCTATATTAGCAGCAGACACAGTACAGTACGGTAGTCCACGGCTGTAGCTACCTCTGTGTCGGCACTCGGCAGTCCGTCCATAATTGTATACCACCTACCCGTGGTTTTTTTTTTCTTTCTTCTTTATACATACTACATCTCATTATCAACCAGTCTATATTAGCAGCAGACACAGTACGGTAGTCCACGGCTGTAGCTACCTCTGTGTCGGCACTCGGCAGTCCGTCCATAATTGTATACCACCTACCCGTGGTTTTTTTTTCTTTCTTCTTTATACATACTACATCTCATTATCATCCAGTCTATATTAGCAGCAGACACAGTACAGTACGGTAGTCCACGGCTGTAGCTACCTCTGTGTCGGCACTCGGCAGTCCGTCCATAATTGTATACCACCTACCCGTGGTTTTTTTTTCCTTTCTTCTTTATACATACTACATCTCATTATCAACCAGTCTATATTAGCAGCAGACACAGTACGGTAGTCCACGGCTGTAGCTACCTCTGTGTCGGCACTCGGCAGTCCATCCATAATTGTATACCACCTACCCGAGGGTTTTTTTTCTTTCTTCTTTATACATACTACATCTCATTATCATCCAGTCTATATTAGCAGCAGACACAGTACAGTACGGTAGTCCACGGCTGTAGCTACCTCTGTGTCGGCACTCGGCAGTCCGTCCATAATTGTATACCACCTACCCGTGGTTTTTTTTTTCTTTCTTCTTTATACATACTACATCTCATTATCATCCAGTCTATATTAGCAGCAGACACAGTACAGTACGGTAGTCCACGGCTGTAGCTACCTCTGTGTCGGCACTCGGCAGTCCATCCATAATTGTATACCACCTACCCTTGTTTTTTTTTCTTTCTTCTTTATACATACTACATCTCATTATCATCCAGTCTATATTAGCAGCAGACACAGTACAGTACAATAGTCCACGGCTGTAGCTACCTCTGTGTCGGCACTCGGCAGTCCGTCCATAATTGTATACCACCTACCCGTGGTTTTTTTTTCTTTCTTCTTTATACATACTACATCTCATTATCATCCAGTCTATATTAGCAGCAGACACAGTACAGTACGGTAGTCCACGGCTGTAGCTACCTCTGTGTCGGCACTCGGCAGTCCGTCCATAATTGTATACCACCTACCCGTGGTTTTTTTTTTCTTTCTTCTTTATACATACTACATCTCATTATCAACCAGTCTATATTAGCAGCAGACACAGTACGGTAGTCCACGGCTGTAGCTACCTCTGTGTCGGCACTCTGCAGTCCATCCATAATTGTATACCACCTACCCGTGGTTTTTTTTTCTTTCTTCTTTATACATACATACTACATCTCATTATCATCCAGTCTATATTAGCAGCAGACACAGTACAGTACAATAGTCCACGGCTGTAGCTACCTCTGTGTCGGCACTCGGCAGTCCATCCATAATTGTATACTAGTATCCATCCATCTCCATTGTTTACCTGAGGTGCCTTTTAGTTGTGCCTATTAAAATATGGAGAACAAAAATGTTGAGGTTCCAAAATTAGGGAAAGATCAAGATCCACTTCCACCTCGTGCTGAAGCTGCTGCCACTAGTCATGGCCGAGACGATGAAATGCCAGCAACGTCGTCTGCCAAGGCCGATGCCTAATGTCATAGTACAGAGCATGTCAAATCCAAAACACCAAATATCAGTAAAAAAAGGACTCCAAAACCTAAAATAAAATTGTCGAGGAGAAGCGTAAACTTGCCAATATGCCATTTACCACACGGAGTGGCAAGGAACGGCTGAGGCCCTGGCCTATGTTCATGGCTAGTGGTTCAGCTTCACATGAGGATGGAAGCACTCAGCCTCTCGCTAGAAAACTGAAAAGACTCAAGCTGGCAAAAGCACAGCAAAGAACTGTGCGTTCTTCGAAATCCCAAATCCACAAGGAGAGTCCAATTGTGTCGGTTGCGATGCCTGACCTTCCCCAACACTGGACGTGAAGAGCATGCGCCTTCCACCATTTGCACGCCCCCTGCAAGTGCTGGAAGGAGCACCCGCAGTCCAGTTCCTGATAGTCAGATTGAAGATGAAGATGTTGAAGTACACCAGGATGAGGAGGATATGGGTGTTGCTGGCGCTGGGGAGGAAATTGACCAGGAGGATTCTGATGGTGAGGTGGTTTGTTTAAGTCAGGCACCCGGGGAGACACCTGTTGTCTGTGGGAGGAATATGGCCGTTGACATGCCTGGTGAAAATACCAAAAAAATCAGCTCTTCAGTGTGGAGGTATTTCAACAGAAAAGCGGACAACAGGTGTCAAGCCGTGTGTTGCCTTTGTCAAGCTGTAATAAGTAGGGGTAAGGACGTTAACCACCTCGGAACATCCTCCCTTATACGTCACCTGCAGCGCATTCATAATAAGTCAGTGACAAGTTCAAAAACTTTGGGCGACAGCGGAAGCAGTCCACTGACCAGTAAATCCCTTCCTCTTGTAACCAAGCTCACGCAAACCACCCCACCAACTCCCTCAGTGTCAATTTCCTCCTTCCCCATGAATGCCAATAGTCCTGCAGGCCATGTCACTGGCAATTCTGACGAGTCCTCTCCTGCCTGGGATTCCTCCGATGCATCCTTGCGTGTAACGCCTACTGCTGCTGGCGCTGCTGTTGTTGCTGCTGGGAGTCGATGGTCATCCCAGAGGGGAAGTCGTAAGCCCACTTGTACTACTTCCAGTAAGCAATTGACTGTCCAACAGTCCTTTGCGAGGAAGATGAAATATCACAGCAGTCATCCTGCTGCAAAGCGGATAACTGAGGCCTTGACAACTATGTTGGTGTTAGACGTGCGTCCGGTATCCGCCGTTAGTTCACAGGGAACTAGACAATTTATTGAGGCAGTGTGCCCCCGTTACCAAATACCATCTAGGTTCCACTTCTCTAGGCAGGCGATACCGAGAATGTACACGGACGTCAGAAAAAGACTCACCAGTGTCCTAAAAAATGCAGTTGTACCCAATGTCCACTTAACCACGGACATGTGGACAAGTGGAGCAGGGCAGGGTCAGGACTATATGACTGTGACAGCCCACTGGGTAGATGTATGGACTCCCGCCGCAAGAACAGCAGCGGCGGCACCAGTAGCAGCATCTCGCAAACGCCAACTCTTTCCTAGGCAGGCTACGCTTTGTATCACCGCTTTCCAGAATACGCACACAGCTGAAAACCTCTTACGGCAACTGAGGAAGATCATCGCGGAATGGCTTACCCCAATTGGACTCTCCTGTGGATTTGTGGCATCGGACAACGCCAGCAATATTGTGTGTGCATTAAATATGGGCAAATTCCAGCACGTCCCATGTTTTGCACATACCTTGAATTTGGTGGTGCAGAATTTTTTAAAAAACGACAGGGGCGTGCAAGAGATGCTGTCGGTGGCCAGAAGAATTGCGGGACACTTTCGGCGTACAGGCACCACGTACAGAAAATTGGAGCACCACCAAAAACTACTGAACCTGCCCTGCCATCATCTGAAGCAAGAAGTGGTAACGAGGTGGAATTCAACCCTCTATATGCTTCAGAGGTTGGAGGAGCAGCAAAAGGCCATTCAAGCCTATATAATTGAGCACGATATAGGAGGTGGAATGCACCTGTCTCAAGCGCAGTGGAGAATGATTTCAACGTTGTGCAAGGTTCTGATGCCCTTTGAACTTGCCACACGTGAAGTCAGTTCAGACACTGCCAGCCTGAGTCAGGTCATTCCCCTCATCAGGCTTTTGCAGAAGAAGCTGGAGACATTGAAGGAGGAGCTAACACGGAGCGATTCCGCTAGGCATGTGGGACTTGTGGATGGAGCCCTTAATTCGCTTAAGAAGGTTTCACGGGTGGTCAATCTGTTGAAATCAGAGCACTACATTTTGGCCACCGTGCTCGATCCTAGATTTAAAGCCTACCTTGGATCTCTCTTTCCGGCAGACACAAGTCTGCTGGGGTTGAAAGACCTGCTGGTGTGAAAATTGTCAAGTCAAGCGGAACGCGACCTGTCAACATCTCCTCCTTCACATTCTCCCGCAACTGGGGGTGCGAGGAAAAGGCTCAGAATTCCGAGCCCACCCGCTGGCGGTGATGCAGGGCAGTCTGGAGCGACTGCTGATGCTGACATCTGGTCCGGACTGAAGGACCTGACAACGATTACGGACATGTCGTCTACTGTCACTGCATATGATTCTCTCACCATTGAAAGAATGGTGGAGGATTATATGAGTGACCGCATCCAAGTAGGCACGTCACACAGTCCGTACTTATACTGGCAGGAAAAAGAGGCAATTTGGAGGCCCTTGCACAAACTGGCTTTATTCTACCTAAGTTGCCCTCCCACAAGTGTGTACTCCGAAAGAGTGTTTAGTGCCGCCGCTCACCTTGTCAGCAATCGGCGTACGAGGTTACATCCAGAAAATGTGGAGAAGATGATGTTCATTAAAATGAATTATAATCAATTCCTCCGTGGAGACATTGACCAGCAGCAATTGCCTCCACAAAGTACACAGGGAGCTGAGATGGTGGATTCCAGTGGGGACGAATTGATAATCTGTGAGGAGGGGGATGTACACGGTGATATATCGGAGGATGATGATGAGGTGGACATCTTGCCTCTGTAGAGCCAGTTTGTGCAAGGAGAGATTAATTGCTTCTTTTTTGGTGGGGGTCCAAACCAACCCGTCATTTCAGTCACAGTCGTGTGGCAGACCCTGTCACTGAAATGATGGGTTGGTTAAAGTGTGCATGTCCTGTTTATACAACATAAGGGTGGGTGGGAGGGCCCAAGGACAATTCCATCTTGCACCTCTTTTTTCTTTAATTTTTCTTTGCGTCATGTGCTGTTTGGGGAGGGTTTTTTGGAAGGGACATCCTGCGTGACACTGCAGTGCCACTCCTAGATGGGCCCGGTGTTTGTGTCGGCCACTAGGGTCGCTTATCTTACTCACACAGCTACCTCATTGCGCCTCTTTTTTTCTTTGCGTCATGTGCTGTTTGGGGAGGGTTTTTTGGAAGGGCCATCCTGCGTGACACTGCAGTGCCACTCCTAGATGGGCCCGGTGTTTGTGTCGGCCACTAGGGTCGCTTATCTTACTCACACAGTCAGCTACCTCATTGCGCCTCTTTTTTTCTTTGCGTCATGTGCTGTTTGGGGAGGGTTTTTTGGAAGGGCCATCCTGCGTGACACTGCAGTGCCACTCCTAGATGGGCCCGGTGTTTGTGTCGGCCACTAGGGTCGCTTATCTTACTCACACAGTCAGCTACCTCATTGCGCCTCTTTTTTTCTTTGCGTCATGTGCTGTTTGGGGAGGGTTTTTTGGAAGGGCCATCCTGCGTGACACTGCAGTGCCACTCCTAGATGGGCCCGGTGTTTGTGTCGGCTACTAGGGTCGCTTATCTTACTCACACAGTCAGCTACCTCATTGCGCCTCTTTTTTTCTTTGCGTCATGTGCTGTTTGGGGAGGGTTTTTTGGAAGGGCCATCCTGCGTGACACTGCAGTGCCACTCCTAGATGGGCCCGGTGTTTGTGTCGGCCACTAGGGTCGCTTATCTTACTCACACAGTCAGCTACCTCATTGCGCCTCTTTTTTTCTTTGCGTCATGTGCTGTTTGGGGAGGGTTTTTTGGAAGGGCCATCCTGCGTGACACTGCAGTGACACTCCTAGATGGGCCAGGTGTTTGTGTCGGCCACTAGGGTCGCTTATCTTACTCACACAGTCAGCTACCTCATTGCGCCTCTTTTTTTCTTTGCGTCATGTGCTGCTTGGGGAGGGTTTTTTGGAAGGGCCATCCTGCGTGACACTGCAGTGCCACTCCTAGATGGGCCCGGTGTTTGTGTCGGCCACTAGGGTCGCTTATCTTACTCACACAGTCAGCTACCTCATTGCGCCTCTTTTTTTCTTTGCGTCATGTGCTGTTTGGGGAGGGTTTTTTGGAAGGGCCATCCTGCGTGACACTGCAGTGCCACTCCTAGATGGGCCCGGTGTTTGTGTCGGCCACTAGGGTCGCTTATCTTACTCACACAGTCAGCTACCTCATTGCGCCTCTTTTTTTCTTTGCGTCATGTGCTGTTTGGGGAGGGTTTTTTGGAAGGGCCATCCTGCGTGACACTGCAGTGCCACTCCTAGATGGGCCCGGTGTTTGTGTCGGCCACTAGGGTCGCTTATCTTACTCACACAGTCAGCTACCTCATTGCGCCTCTTTTTTTCTTTGCGTCATGTGCTGTTTGGGGAGGGTTTTTTGGAAGGGCCATCCTGCGTGACACTGCAGTGCCACTCCTAGATGGGCCCGGTGTTTGTGTCGGCCACTAGGGTCGCTTATCTTACTCACACAGCGACCTCGGTGCAAATTTTAGGACTAAAAATAATATTGTGAGGTGTGAGGTATTCAGAATAGACTGAAAATGAGTGTAAATTATGGTTTTTGAGGTTAATAATACTTTGGGATCAAAATGACCCCCAAATTCTATGATTTAAGCTGTTTTTTAGGGTTTTTTGAAAAAAACACCCGAATCCAAAACACACCCGAATCCGACAAAAAAAATTCGGTGAGGTCTTGCCAAAACGCGGTCGAACCCAAAACACGGCCGCGGAACCGAACCCAAAACCAAAACACAAAACCCGAAAAATTTCCGGCGCTCATCTCTAGTGTGTACCCAACCCAAACTCTCTGCACAATACATCTAACCCTCTCCCCGCAGTGCAGCATGGTTTTTCCACAAATACTTGCTTTTTTTGCTTTACTTCCAAATCCGAATCAGGCCTTATGTCTGGTTTTTCCGTGCCGTTTGGCCTCAACTCCTTAAATACAGAGTTTGTTTGCAAACCACTAAAGAAACAGCATTCTAGTAACCCCCATTCCCCCCTCAGATGTTTTATCTTTGCTATAACACAATCCGTTGCAAGTGAATACTCAGGTCATGATCCAACAGTAACAGGTAGCACTGGGGCAAAGGTTGATGGGAGTCATTCCGAGTTGTTTGCTCGTTGCTGATTTTCGCAACGGAGCGATTAAGGCGAAAATGTGCATGCGCATGGTACGCAGTGCGCATGCGCTAAGTATTTTAGCACAAAACTTAGTAGATTTACTCAGGTCCGAATTAAGATTTTTCATTGTTAAAGTGATCGTAGTGTGATTGACAGGAAGTGGGTGTTTCTGGGCGGAAACTGACTGTTTTCTGGGAGTGTGCGGAAAAACGCAGGCGTGCCAGGCTAAAATGCGGGAGTGTCTGTGGAAACGGGGCAGTGGCTGGCCGAACGCAGGGCGTGTTTGTGACGCCAAACCAGGAGCGAAACGGGCTGAGCTGATCGCAATCTAGGAGTAAGTCTGGAGCTACTCAGAAACTGCTAAGAATTATTTATTCGCAATTCTGCTAATCTTTCGTTCGCTGTTCTGCTAAGTTAAGATACACTCCCAGAGGGCGGCGGCCTAGCATGTGCAATGCTGCTAAAAGCAGCTAGCGAGCGAACAACTCGGAATGAGGGCCGATGTGCTATGTTATAGGCTGCAGGTTGCTCTAGTTCTGTTAGAATCCTAATATTCTGATTGGCTGCAGGTTGGTCTAGTCCGGTATCCGGACTCTGGGTTGACACCACTTAGGTCGACACCCATAAGATCGACATCCATTGGTCGACAGTGACTAGGTCGACACTAGAAGAAGGTCAACACGACCATTAGGTTCGACATAAACAAGGTCGACATGAGTTGTTGGGTTTTTTAAAATATTGTTTTTGAACTGTTTCAGACTTTACGATCCACGTGAACTACTATTGGGAATGGTAACCTGAGCCGAGCGCAGCGGTAGCGTTGCCAGGCACCTTGCCCTAAGCATGGCAAGCGAAGCAAGCCATGCGAGGGGACACGGTGCACTAATTGGGGTTCCCCGTCACTTTACGAAGAAAACGACACCAAAAAAACATTAAAAACTCATGTCGACATGTTTTCATGTCGACCTTGTTTAGGTCGACCAGATGGTCGTGTCGACCTATTTCTAGTGTCGACCTAGCCACTGTTGACCAATAGGTGTTGACCTAATGGGTGTCGACCTAGACACTGTCGACCCTGAGTCCCATACCCGTCTAGCCCATACCCCTTTCACACATGCGACCAGTGAATGTGCCGTATCTAGCGAGACAGCAATTTCCCGGGTCTCAGCCCAACCCCGGGTTGTTTCCATTCACACATACCAAAATCCTGGGCTGATGCGCGTTCACGTACAAATACCCAGGGTTTTAATGTAAGTATGAAAGGGGTATTAGTAGTGTCCTAATACTCTGAGAGGCAGCAGGTTGCATCTTGTCCAACTCACCGCAAAGTTGATTATAGTTGGGCATCACTGAAAAAATGTTAGTGCATCATACAATGTGCACTTAATATAAGATCATTTGGAAACATCCAAACCACATTCCCTATAATTATACAATACTATCTCCAGAGCCAGGAATTGCGATTCATTTTTGAACAAAAATACTATTTATTATTATTATTTTCCATCATTTTTATGGCACCACAAGGGTTCCGCAGCGCCCAATTACAGAGTACATATGCACATAATGAAAACAGGAAAACAGTGACTGACAGTTGAAGACAATATAGGACAAGTACAGGATAGCTAAGGATAACTACATCAGCAGATGACATTGATATAAGTATCAAGGTGGCCAAGAACTGCGGGATTTGGGCAGTTGAGGATTATTAAAGTAAGAAAGGATAAGCACATGAGGGAAGAGGGCCCTGCTCATGAGAGCTTACATTCTAAGGGGAGGGGCAGACAGACAGGGGTGACACATATGGGGTAGACCAAGCATGGGACAGTGGGTTAGGATGAGATTTGGCTGGGTTTGGTAAAGAAATGGGTCTTAAGAGCCCGTTTGAAGTTTTGTAGAGAGGTGGAGAGTCTGAGGGGGAGAGGTAAAGAATTCCAGAGAAAGGGAGCAGCATGTGAAAAATCTTGGAGATAGGAGTGGGAGGAAGTAACCAGAAGACAGGAGAGTCGGCATGCATTAGCAGAGTGAAGAGGACGGGTGGGAGAGTAAAGGGAGATAAGGTCAGAGATGTAAATGGGAGAGGAGTGGGTGAGGGCTTTGTAAGTGAGTGTGAGAAGTTTGAATTGCATTCTGAAAGGGAAGGGGAGCCAGTGAAGGGCTTGTAGGAGAGGGTAGGTGGATGTAGTGCATTTGGTGAGGAAGATGAGCCGGGCAACAGCATTAAGGATAGCTTGGAGTGGAGAGAGGTAATTGTCAGAAAGGCCAGTTGGGAGGAGATTACAGTAGTCCAGTCTGGAAATGATCAGTGAGTGGATAATGGTCTTGGTGGCATCCTGGGTGAGAAAGGGTCTGATCCTGGAAATGTTTTTGAGATGAAAGTGACAGGTTTTTGTGAGAGGTGCTGAATGTGTGGTTTGTAGAAGAGGGAGGAGTCAAAGGTTTACACAAAGACAGCGTACTTGGGGGCTAGAGGAGATAGTAGTGCCATCAATGGATAAAGAGATTGTGGGAGGTGAGGTTGTGTGGGAGGGTGGGAAGATGATCAGCTCAGTCTTGGACATGTTGAGTTTAAGAAAGCGCTGGGACATCCAGGAAAAGATAGCAGAAAGACAGTTGGAGGAACGAGTGAGGAGAGCGGGGGAGAGATCAGGGGAGGAAAGGTAGATTTGATTGTCATCAGCATAGATGTGATATTGGAAGTTAAAAGAACTAAAGAGGACGCATAGAAAGAGAAAAGGAGAGGACCAAGAACAGAATCTCGGGAAACACCAACAGTTAGTGGAAGTGGGGGGGGAGGTAGCGTCATGAGAGGAGACAGAAGGAACGATCAGAGAGGTAGGAAGACAGCCAGAAGAGGGCAGTATCATGCAGACCAAGAGAGTGAAGGATTTGCAGAAGGAGAGGGTGGCCCACCGTATCAAAAGCAGCAGAGAGGTCAAGAAGAATAATCATAGAGTAGTGGCTCTTCGATTTGGCAGCATGGAGGTCATTGCAGACTTTTGTGAGGGCAGTTTCAGTTGAGTGCTGAGGACGGAAACCAGACTGGAATGTGTTAAGCAGTGAGTGAGAGGAAAGAAAGGCAGTGAGGCGATTATAGACAATACGCTCAAGAAGTTTGGATCAAAAGAGAGGAAAGAAATGGGTAGATAGTTGGAGAGGGTGTTTGGATCAAGGGAAGGTTTTTTAAGAATAGGGACACAAGTGCATGCTTGAAGGCAGAGGGGACAGTGCCTGATGAGTGGGAGAGTTTGAGAAGGTGGGCAAGATGGGAACAGGCAAAAGGAGAGAGGTAGCAGAGGAGGTGGGAGGGGACAGGATCAGGTGTGGGAGGGATGAGGGCCATGACTTCCTCACCAGATACATGGGAGAAAGATGTCAGAGTTGGTGAGAGGGAGGGGGAGGGGAGGCAAGGGATGGGTGGTGGCTGGTTGCTGGTCTGGTGGGATGTGATGTCCTGACGTATGGAGTCAATCTTGGATGTAAAATAAGTGACAAAGTCAAGAGCAGACAATGAGGAAGGGAGAGGAGGTGGTGGTGGGCAGAGGAGGGAGTTCACAGTGGCAAAGAGGCGCCGGGGGTTGGAAGACTGGGTAGAGATGAGGATTTTGAAGTATGACTGTTTAGCGAGGGAAAGGGCAGCACTGAAGGATGAGAGCATGAATTTGAAATGGAGGAAGTCTGCCTTAGAGCGTGATTTCCTCCACTGTCACTTGGCAGTACGTGAGCATTTTGGCAGATATCTGGTGCATTTGGTGTGCCAGGGTTGAGGTGTTCATCTGCGAGAGTGAATAGTGGTTGGTGGGGCGACAGAGTCAAGAGCAGAGGTAAGAGATGCATTGTATAGGGATGTGGCTTGTTCAGGGCATGTGAGAGAGAAGAGGAGAGAGAAGGGAGTCAAACAGGGAGGATAGGGATGAGGTCAGGGCAGGATTAAGGCTTCAGGGGGCCCGGGGTACTTTAGACAAGGGGGGCCCCAGAGGACTAAATATGGTGTATATAGGAAGGGGATGTACCTTACACGTGTGTGCGCGTGTGTATATATATATGTATATATATATATATATAGGATAGATAAAAGTATAAGAAGACAGCTGTTAGAGGCAGTAACAACATATAGCACATATTATTCAACAGAAAATTAGCGTATGTATACACTGTAGAAAAACAATATGATATCACACTGTAGTGTTCAGCTAGACTCAGAGGATTGGACGTTGTGGCTAGTCTGCGAGGCACAGGGTCACCGCAAACCTGTCACACAGTAGGTGGTGATAGTATTATGTGGGGTCATGATCTGCTTGCGTCTAGGGATAGGCAAGCTGATGGTTACAACAGTGCAGGATTGTATAATCTGCCTGTCACAAAATGAAGTATATCAACTAATCCTAAACCCTATAGTACTACAAGAAGAAAACTGTTAACATACACACACAGTATACCTACATCCACACAGCATACATCCACACAAAACATCCACACACATACAGTACATACATACACACACACCATACCTACATAAACACACATAGCATGCATACAGTACATACACACACACTACACACCTACAAAAACACACACACACACACCTACATAAACACATAGCATGCATACAGTACATACACACACACACAATCAGCATGCATACACACACACACACACACTACACACACATCATACCTACATAAACACACACAGCATGCATACAGTACATACACACACAATCAGCATGCACACACACACACACACACACACACACACACACCATACCTACATAAACACACATAGCATACATACAGTACAAACACACACACACACACACACACACACACACACACACAATCAGCATGCATACACACCTACAAAGACACACACACCCACACTACATACCTACAAATAAACAGCATATCTACAGAAACACACACACACAGCACTAACCAATTTAAGAGAAGGAGATTTTGACGGAGTTAGTTTAAGCACAGGAGCTGCTGCTGCTGCACATGCTCAGCAGCTACTTCCCCTGTGACTCATGTGTCCACTGCCCAGTACAGAGAGCTCTGCTGATCAGAGCTCTCTGTGAGGAGAGTTCTCGGCAGCTCGTTAGTGCCCGTGGGTGGTCCCGCCGAGTGCAGAGACGGAGATAAGACTGTCTCCGTCTCTGAAACAGTTTGAACTTCATTAAAAAAAAAAAAACATGCAAAACTGCCAGTGCTTCACGGCAGGCACAGGGGGCCCTTCAATTTGGGGGGCCCAGGGTAATGTGTCCCCTTGGCTACCCCCTTAATCCGGCTCTGAATGAGGTGTCAATAGCTTCAGTGTTACGCTTAGTGATAGTAGCCTTAGGAGGGAGAGATGGGGAAGCGGAGATAGGTAAGTTGAAAGAGAGCAGGTGGTGGTCTGAGAGGGGAAAAGGGCAATTGGAGAAATCAGAAAGATCACAGCGGTGAGTGAAAACCAGATCCAGTGAGCTCCCGTTCACATGGGAGGGTGAGGTGGTCCACTGTTAGAGACCAAGTGAAGAGGTGAGGTTAAGGAGTTTAGAGGAAGGGGATTTTGTGGGGTTATTGATAGGGATGTTGAAATCACCTAAGATAATGGAGGGAATGTCAGAAGAGAGGAAGTGAGGTAGACAGGAAGCAAAGTTGTTGAGGAATATGGAGGAAGTGCCAGGTGGACGGTAGATGACAGCAACACAAAGATCAGTAAGTTTGTACTATGCAGTCTGTGATGCATGGAACCTTTTCCGATCGGAGATTTTTCCCAATCAGCGGCATCTCCCATTCTACATGCCCACAACGTATTCCCGTTCAACGTTTGGAATTTTCCCTCTGACTAACGTCAATGCACTATGCAGATTATGCACCAGCTGCAAAGGATTCTGGGTACCTGCTCTCATAACTGGGTTAAAGCTGACATCAAAGGAAGCTTGTGCTTAAGCAATGGCTCTGCCATTTTGTCAGCCATGAGAAATTCTACCTCAAACCTTCTAAGAGTCTGACACCTCTGATGAGAAATATTATTCTCTAATCTCCGCCGTAACATACCCAATGAACTGATGTGTATTAAGTGCAGCAGTTTATACCCTGCAGACACATGTAAATGAGGCACAGGACAGATCCCTTCGCCCCTCTGATGTGTCAAGCAGGCTTATTTAATATTTATACGCTGAAACCATGTTTGCAGTAAATCTATCACATTTGTGCTTTAAATAGGTCCCATTTTTGCCTAATTACAGTGAATAAGAACAATGCTGCAGTCTCCTCCAGCTGCCGCACTTTGCATTGCTCATAATCGTTGTGAATGATGAAACTTGTTGCGTCTGATAAATGGTCCTCCAGCCAATCAGCTCCTGTCATGTGTTCCGCTCCTTTCATGCATTTCAATAAAAATGACAGTTGGAAGCCGATTGGCTGGAGCACCCTTTATCATATGCCGCGAGTTTTATCAATCACAACACGTTTTATTACTCGTTGATAATCATTTCTAACTTTGCTTTCAGCAAAATGTGGTAAATCTAGTTTCAGAAATACAAAATACAACTTTTTGGGGGGGAGGAGCTAAGATGTGGAAAAGAAAACACCTGAAGGAGACTCGCTCGTATATATTTTTTATTGTTTAGAATATTTCATTTAAGTGCTGAATTTGTCATCGGCAGAATATACATTGTTACAAGAATACATGCAGTACGGATAGGACTTAGGGGTCTAGTTATTACATTTTTTTTTACTAAAATAATGTGAAAAGGGTGTGAAAAGTGAAAACACCCTTTTTCACATTATTTTAGTATCACCTTTTTCATGAAAAACTGCTCCAAACCCTTTTTTCACTTTTTTTTTTTTTACTTATAATGGGAAATGTGATGTGGCCAGATTTTCTTTAAAAAAATGTGTAAAAAATACCGCAGTGTGCCCTGTGATAAACTCTCCAGCTCAGGCTGGCGAGTTCACAGGGCAGCACTGCGATGTGCACCCTTTTGCCCAGCTTTCTTTGCCCCTGGCAGAGAAAGCTGAGTGGGGACCGGGCTCCAGTGATCAGCTATGGGTGTCCGATGGACACACAAGCTGATCAATGTGTAAAAAGAAAAACAAAACAAAAAAAAAACCCATACTCACCTGTCCAGGGAGCCGGTGTCCGCTGCTCCGGTGAGCGCTGCCGGGCGCCGGGACCCCCATATGTTGCAATGTGACCCCGGTGCAGTAAAGTGGCGCTGCAAAGCGGCAGCGCACTTTACAGCACCGGGGGTCACCGCTGTGCACAGGAATCGGCGCCCGGCAGCCCAACAGGAACAGCGCGGACCGACTCCCTGGACTGGTGAGTATATTGATCTTCTGGGGGGCGGGTCCACGGTCCGCGGGGGTAGTCACGACGGGAGGTCAACTGGGCGGCGGCGGTAGCGGCAATGTCAGCGGGGGCGGCGCATGCACAGCAAGACATCAGCAGGACTGCGGAGTATCATCGCAGGGACAGAGCTTGACCACAAGCTCTGTCCCTGCATGCGATAATTGATACATCCCTGAGATGTAATCAATTATCGCAGTGCGAGTTGGTGCGATTTTATCGCCTGTCATCAGCATCCTGGATGCGGATGGTGATAAAGGCCCCTTAATGAGTAGTACATACAATCACAAACCATCCGATATAAGGATACAATAATATGTGAGTCACAGACTGTAAGTAACAAAACAATATAAAATCTCTTCATCACATTGTGGGGAAATTATACTTTGTGTCTCTTCTGTCACTGTAGATATCATCAAATCCCCAATGGCGTTTTAAAATCGTGCAACCGTTCTGCTAAATTGTGAAGGTGTCTTTCACTGCCTAAAGTTGTGAATAATATTTACTGTGCCACCTGTATACCTCTCTGTTCTACAGTGGCTGCCTGCAGCACATGTCACGGAGAAACATCAAGTTCCTCCGGACAATGAAAGGGTTACTCTCCGGGAAAATGACTTGTGTCTCCTGCTATCTCCAGTAATGCTGGGGCAACACTGAGTAGCTGAGGGACATAATTACTTTTCCAACCTGCTTATTTTTAGAAGCCAGGTCTTCAAGTAGGATCCTCTGATAGACCAGAGATTGCGGTCTTGTAAAAAAATAAAAATAAAATAAAACCATGGCCTGTGGGGTTCACTGTGCCATCTTCTTGTTGTAATGATAGCAATGCCACCTGAGGAAGGGCAACACTCCTATAAGCTATTATTTTTGCAAATTAAAATTTCCGTGGTCTCTTATCAGCACTCTCCATTTGCCATTGCACCATTATGAGCCCTAGGGGGACATTTACTAAGCAGTGATAAGTGCGGAGAAGTGAGCCAGTGGAGAAGTTGCCCATGGCAACCAATCAGCATTGAAGTAACATTTATAATTTGCCTACTATAAAATGATACAGAGCTGCTGATTGGTTGATGGGGAAAATTCTCCACTGGCTCACTTCTCTGCTCTTATCACTGCTTAGTAAATGTCCCCCATAATCAGATATGGACATTGCTGTGTCTGCTGTAGCACCAATATAGGGGAAGGGGGCGCAATAATATGTAAATGCTGGTTTCAGCCGTCACCAGTATGTGCAAGCCTTGAGGCAGGGGCGTAGCTACCATAGGTGCAGAGAGTGCAGCTGCTATGGGGCCCAGAGCTGAGACGAGCCACCTTCCCTGTCACAGTTACATGTGTTATATACAGGGTGTAGCTACTATAGGTGCAGGCAGTGCACCTGCTATGGGGCCAGAGCTGAGAGGGGCCACCTTCCCTGTCACAGTTACATGTGTTATATGCAGGGTGTAGCTACCATAGGTGCAGGGAGTGCAGCTGCTATGGGGCCCAGAGCTGAGAGGGGCCACCTTCCCTGTCACAGTTACATGCGTTATATACAGGGTGTAGCTACCATAGGTGCAGGGAGTGCAGCTGCTATGGGGCCCAGAGCTGAGAGGAGCCACCTTCCCTGTCACAGTTACATGTGTTATATACAGGGTGTAGTTACCATAGGTGCAGGGAGTGCAGCTGCTATGGGGCCCAGAGCTGAGAGGGGCCACCTTCCCTGTCACAGTTACATGTGTTATATACAGGGTGTACCTACCATAGGTGTAGGGAGTGCAGCTGCTATGGGGCACAGAGCTAAGAGGAGCCACCTTCCCTGTCACAGTAACATGTGTTATATACAGGGTGTAGCTACCATAGGTGCAGGGAGTGCAGCTGCTATGGGGCCCAGAGCTGAGAGGGGCCACCTTCCCTGTCACAGTTACATGTGTTATATACAGGGTGTAGCTACCATAGGTGCAGGGAGTGCAGCTGCTATGGGGCCGAGAGCTGAGAGGGGCCACCTTCGCTGTCACAGTTACATGTGTTATACACAGGGTATAGCTACCATAGGTGCAGGGAGTGCAGCTGCTATGGGGCCAGAGCTGAGAGGAGCCACCTTCACTGTCACAGTTACATGTGTTATACACAGGGTGTAGCTACCATAGGTGCAGGGAGAGCAGCTGCTATGGGGCCCAGAGCTGAGAGGAGCCACCTTCACTGTCACAGTTACATGTGTTATATACAGGGTGTAGCTACCATAGGTGCAGGGAGTGCAGCTGCTATGGGGCCCAGAGCTGAGAGGGGCCACCTTCCCTGTCAGTTACATGTGTTATATACAGGGTGTAGCTACCATAGGTGCAGGGAGTGCAGCTGCTATGGGGCCCAGAGCTGAGAGGGGCCACCTTCCCTGTCACAGTTACATGTGTTATATAGAGGGGTGTAGCTACCATAGGTGCAGGCAGTGCAGCTGCTATGGGGCCCAGAGCTGAGAGGGGCCACCTTCCCTGTCACAGTTACATGTGTTATATAGAGGGTGTAGCTACCATAGGTGCAGGGAGTGCAGCTGCTATGGGGCCGAGAGCTGAGAGGGGCCACCTTCGCTGTCACAGTTACATGTGTTATATACAGGGGTGTAGCTACCATAGGTGCAGGGAGTGCAGCTGCTATGGGGCCCAGAGCTGAGAGGAGCCACCTTCCCTGTCACAGTTACATGTGTTATATACAGGGTGTAACTACCATAGGTGCAGGCAGTGCAGCTGCTATGGGGCCAGAGCTGAGAGGGGCCACCTTCGCTGTCACAGTTACATGTGTTATATACAGGGGTGTAGCTACCATAGGTGCAGGGAGTGCAGCTGCTATGGGGACAAGAGCTGAGAGGGGCCACCTTCCCTGTCACAGTTACATGTGTTATATACATTGTGTAGCTACCATAGGTGCAGGGAGTGCAGCTGCTATGGGGCCCAGAGCTGAGAGGGGCCACCTTCCCTGTCACAGTTACATGTGTTATATACAGGGGGTAGCTACCATAGGTGCAGGGAGTGCAGCTGCTATGGGGCACAGAGCTGAGAGGGGCCACCTTCCCTGTCACAGTTACATGTGTTATATACAGGGTGTAGCTACCATAGGTGCAGGGAGTGCAGCTGCTATGGGGCCCAGAGCTGAGAGGGGCCACTTTCCCTGTCACAGTTACATGTGTTATATACAGGGGTGTAGCTATCATAGGTGCAGGCAGTGCAGCTGCTATAGGGACCAGAGCTGAGAGGAGCCACATTCCCTGTCACAGTTACATGTGTTATATACAGGGTGTACCTACCATAGGTGTAGGGAGTGCAGCTGCTATGGGGCCCAGAGCTGAGAGGAGAAACCTTCCCTGTCACAGTTACATGTGTTATATACAGGGTGTAGCTACCATAGGTGCAGGGAGAGCAGCTGCTATGGGGCCCAGAGCTGAGAGGAGCCACCTTCACTGTCACAGTTACATGTGTTATATACAGGGTGTAGCTACCATAGGTGCAGGGAGTGCAGCTGCTATGGGGCCCAGAGCTGAGAGGAGCCACCTTCCCTGTCACAGTTACATGTGTTATATACAGGGTGTAGCTACCATAGGTGCAGGGAGTGCAGCTGCTATGGGGACCAGAGCTGAGAGGGGCCACCTTCCCTGTCACAGTTACATGTGTTATATACAAGGGTGTAGCTACCATAGGTGCAGGGAGTGCAGCTGCTATGTGGCACAGAGCTGAGAGGGGCCACCTTCCCTGTCACAGTTACATGTGTTATATACAGGGTGTAGCCAGCGGCGGCGCCACCATTAGTCAGCTTTAGGCAGCTGCCTACGGGCGGCAGCCACTGGAGGGCGGCACTAAACACTGGCGATCAGTGGATGCTGTCTTTATCATTATACAGTTACTCTGGCCTCAGCTCAGTCAGCCAAGCTCCACCTTTTTAAAAAAAAAGACGAGGAGCAGCCAGGGATGTCATCATCGTCAAGCTGCCGCTGAGTCTGTGTAATGTGAGTGAATGCATTGTGAACACTGACTCGGCTGTCTTGGCATCTTGCCGCCCCGCGCTTTGACAGCACCTGCTGTCGAATAGGCAGACCACCGCATGTACATCCCCCCACGATTGGGCTCCTGGCCTCCCATATATTACCCAATCCCACCTCCATTATTGGGCTCCCGCACGCTGCATCATTATGTCACCCCCCCCCCCCCCCCCCGAGATGGAGCTCCCGGACTCCCGTATGTCCCTACTCCCCCCTCAGTAATTGGGCTCCCGCATGGCGCTTCTTGTCACACGCATCTTGTAACCCGCTCACTCCTCTCCCCCCCACGACTCTGCTCCCGCTGCCTGTTACCCGCACCCACTGTGCTCCTCATCTTGTAACCCGCACTCCTTTCGCCCCCCTCCCACGACTCTGCTCCCGCTGCCTGTTACCCGCACCCACTGTGCTCCTCATCTTGTAACCCGCACTCCTCTCGCCCCCCCCAGCGACTCTGCTCCCGCTGACTGTTACCCGCTCCCACTGTGCTCCTCATCTTGTAACCCGCACTCCTCTCGCCCCCCCAGCGACTTTGCTCCCGCTGACTGTTACCCGCTCCCACTGTGCTCCTCATCTTGTAACCCGCACTCCTCTCGCCCCCCCGTGACTCTGCTCCCGCTGACTGTTACCCGCTCCCACTGTGCTCCTCATCTTGTAACCCGCACTCCTCTCGCCCCCCCCCCCAGCGACTCTGTTCCCACTGACTGTTACCCGCTCCCAATGTGCTCCTCATCTTGTAACCCGCACTCCTCTCGCCCCCCCCCCACCGCGACTCTGCTCCCGCTGACTGTTACCCGCTCCCATTGTGCTCCTCATGTTGTAACCCGCACTCCTCTCGCCCCCCCGTGACTCTGCTCCCGCTGACTGTTACCCGCTCCCAATGTGCTCCTCATCTTGTAACCCGCACTCCTCTCGCCCCCCCCCCCCCCCCCCGCGACTCTGCTCCCGCTGACTGTTACCCGCTCCCACTGTGCTCCTCATCTTGTAACCCGCACTCCTCTCGCCCCCCCCCCCCCCGCGACTCTGCTCCCGCTGACTGTTACCCGCTCCCACTGTGCTCCTCATCTTGTAACCCGCACTCCTCTCGCCCCCCCCCAGCGCTCCCGCTGCCTGTTACCCGCTCCCAATGTGCTCCTCATCTTGTAACCCGCACTCCTCTCGCCCCCCCCCCGTGACTCTGATCCCGCTCACTGTTACCCGCTCCCACTCTGCTCCTCATCTTGTAACCCGCACTCCTTTCGCCCCCCCCCAGCGACTCTGCTCCCGCTGACTGTTACCCGCCCCCACTGTGCTCCTCATCCTGTATCCCGCACTCCTCTCGCCCCCCCGCGACTCAGCTCCCGCTGACTGTTACCCGCTCCCACTGTGCTCCTCATCTTGTAACCCGCACTCCTCTCGCCCCCCCCCCCCCCGACTCTGCTCCTGCTGACTGTTACCCGCTCCCACTGTGCTCCTCACCTTGTAACCCGCACTCCTCTCGCCCCCCCCCCACCGCGACTCTGCTCCCGCTGACTGTTACCCGCTCCCATTGTGCTCCTCATGTTGTAACCCGCACTCCTCTCGCCCCCCCCGTGACTCTGCTCCCGCTGACTGTTACCCGCTCCCAATGTGCTCCTCATCTTGTAACCCGCACTCCTCTCGCCCCCCCCCAGCGCTCCCGCTGCCTGTTACCCGCTCCCAATGTGCTCCTCATCTTGTAACCCGCACTCCTCTCGCCCCCCCCCCCCCGTGACTCTGATCCCGCTCACTGTTACCCGCTCCCATTCTGCTCCTCATCTTGTAACCCGCACTCATCTCGCCCCCCCCAGCGACTCTGCTCCCGCTGACTGTTACCCGCCCCCACTGTGCTCCTCATCCTGTATCCCGCACTCCTCTCGCCCCCCCGCGACTCAGCTCCCGCTGACTGTTACCCGCTCCCACTGTGCTCCTCATCTTGTAACCCGCACTCCTCTCGCCCCCCCCCACCCCCGCGACTCTGCTCCTGCTGACTGTTACCCGCTCCCACTGTGCTCCTCACCTTGTAACCCGCACTCCTCTCGCCCCCCCCCCCCAGCGACTCTGCTCCCGCTGCCTGTTACCCGCTCCCAATGTGCTCCTTATGTTGTAACCCGCACTCCTCTCGCCCCCCCCCCCCCCCGCGATTCTACTCCCGCTGACTGTTACCCGCTCCCACTCTGCTCCTCATCTTGTAACCCGCTCTCCTCTCGCCCCCCCCCAACGACTCTGCTCCCGCTGCCTGTTACCCGCTCCCAATGTGCTCCTCATCTTGTAACCCGCACTCCTCTCGCCCCCCCCCCCCCGCGACTCTGCACCCGCTGCCTGTTACCCGCTCCCAATGTGCTTCTCATGTTGTAACTAGAGATGAGCGCCTGAAATTTTTCGGGTTTTGTGTTTTGGTTTTGGGTTCGGTTCCGCGGCCGTGTTTTGGGTTCGACCGCGTTTTGGCAAAACCTCACCGAATTTTTTTTGTCGGATTCGGGTGTGTTTTGGATTCGGGTGTTTTTTTCAAAAAACACTAAAAAACAGCTTAAATCATAGAATTTGGGGGTCATTTTGATCCCAAAGTATTATTAACCTCAAAAACCATAATTTACACTCATTTTCAGTCTATTCTGAATACCTCACACCTCACAATATTATTTTTAGTCCTAAAATTTGCACCGAGGTCGCTGTGTGAGTAAGATAAGCGACCCTAGTGGCCGACACAAACACCGGGCCCATCTAGGAGTGGCACTGCAGTGTCACGCAGGATGTCCCTTCCAAAAAACCCTCCCCAAACAGCACATGACGCAAAGAAAAAAAGAGGCGCAATGAGGTAGCTGTGTGAGTAAGATTAGCGACCCTAGTGGCCGACACAAACACCGGGCCCATCTAGGAGTGGCACTGCAGTGTCACGCAGGATGGCCCTTCCAAAAAACCCTCCCCAAACAGCACATGACGCAAAGAAAAAAAGAGGCGCAATGAGGTAGCTGTGTGAGTAAGATTAGCAACCCTAGTGGCCGACACAAACACCGGGCCCATCTAGGAGTGGCACTGCAGTGTCACGCCGGATGGCCCTTCCAAAAAACCCTCCCCAAACAGCACATGACGCAAAGAAAAAAAGAGGCGCAATGAGGTAGCTGTGTGAGTAAGATTAGCGACCCTAGTGGCCGACACAAACACCGGGCCCATCTAGGAGTGGCACTGCAGTGTCACGCAGGATGTCCCTTCCAAAAAACCCTCCCCAAACAGCACATGACGCAAAGAAAAAATGAGGCGCAATGAGGTAGCTGTGTGAGTAAGATTAGCGACCCTAGTGGCCGACACAAACACCGGGCCCATCTAGGAGTGGCACTGCAGTGTCACGCAGGATGTCCTTTCCAAAAAACCCTCCCCAAACAGCACATGACGCAAAGAAAAAAAGAGGCGCAATGAGGTAGCTGTGTGAGTAAGATTAGCGACCCTAGTGGCCGACACAAACACCGGGCCCATCTAGGAGTGGCACTGCAGTGTCACGCAGGATGTCCCTTCCAAAAAACCCTCCCCAAACAGCACATGACGCAAAGAAAAAAAGAGGCGCAATGAGGTAGCTGACTGTGTGAGTAAGATTAGCGACCCTAGTGGCCGACACAAACACCGGGCCCATCTAGGAGTGGCACTGCAGTGTCACGCAGGATGTCCCTTCCAAAAAAAACCTCCCCAATCAGCACATGATGCAAAGAAAAAGAAAAGAAAAAAGAGGTGCAAGATGGAATTGTCCTTGGGCCCTCCCACCCACCCTTATGTTGTATAAACAAAACAGGACATGCACACTTTAACCAACCCATCATTTCAGTGACAGGGTCTGCCACACGACTGTGACTGATATGACGGGTTGGTTTGGACCCCCCCCAAAAAAGAAGCAATTAATCTCTCCTTGCACAAACTGGCTCTACAGAGGCAAGATGTCCACCTCATCTTCACCCTCCGATATATCACCGTGTACATCCCCCTCCTCACAGATTATCAATTCGTCCCCACTGGAATCCACCATCTCAGCTCCCTGTGTACTTTGTGGAGGCAATTGCTGCTGGTCAATGTCTCCGCGGAGGAATTGATTATAATTCATTTTAATGAACATCATCTTCTCCACATTTTCTGGATGTAACCTCGTACGCCGATTGCTGACAAGGTGAGCGGCGGCACTAAACACTCTTTCGGAGTACACACTTGTGGGAGGGCAACTTAGGTAGAATAAAGCCAGTTTGTGCAAGGGCCTCCAAATTGCCTCTTTTTCCTGCCAGTATAAGTACGGACTGTGTGACGTGCCTACTTGGATGCGGTCACTCATATAATCCTCCACCATTCTATCAATGTTGAGAGAATCATATGCAGTGACAGTAGACGACATGTCCGTAATCGTTGTCAGGTCCTTCAGTCCGGACCAGATGTCAGCATCAGCAGTCGCTCCAGACTGCCCTGCATCACCGCCAGCGGGTGGGCTCGGAATTCTGAGCCTTTTCCTCGCACCCCCAGTTGCGGGAGAATGTGAAGGAGGAGATGTTGACAGGTCGCGTTCCGCTTGACTTGACAATTTTGTCACCAGCAGGTCTTTCAACCCCAGCAGACCTGTGTCTGCCGGAAAGAGAGATCCAAGGTAGGCTTTAAATCTAGGATCGAGCACGGTGGCCAAAATGTAGTGCTCTGATTTCAACAGATTGACCACCCGTGAATCCTTGTTAAGCGAATTAAGGGCTGCATCCACAAGTCCCACATACCTAGCGGAATCGCTCCCTTTTAGCTCCTTCTTCAATGCCTCCAGCTTCTTCTGCAAAAGCCTGATGAGGGGAATGACCTGACTCAGGCTGGCAGTGTCTGAACTGACTTCACGTGTGGCAAGTTCAAAGGGCATCAGAACCTTGCACAACGTTGAAATCATTCTCCACTGCACTTGAGACAGGTGCATTCCATCTCCTATATCGTGCTCAATTGTATAGGCTTGAATGGCCTTTTGCTGCTCCTCCAACCTCTGAAGCATATAGAGGGTTGAATTCCACCTCGTTACCACTTCTTGCTTCAGATGATGGCAGGGCAGGTTCAGTAGTTTTTGGTGGTGCTCCAGTCTTCTGTACGTGGTGCCTGTACGCCGAAAGTGTCCCGCAATTTTTCTGGCCACCGACAGCATCTCTTGCACGCCCCTGTCGTTTTTTAAAAAATTCTGCACCACCAAATTCAAGGTATGTGCAAAACATGGGACGTGCTGGAATTTGCCCATATTTAATGCACACACAATATTGCTGGCGTTGTCCGATGCCACAAATCCACAGGAGAGTCCAATTGGGGTAAGCCATTCCGCGATGATCTTCCTCAGTTGCCGTAAGAGGTTTTCAGCTGTGTGCGTATTCTGGAAAGCGGTGATACAAAGCGTAGCCTGCCTAGGAAAGAGTTGGCGTTTGCGAGATGCTGCTACTGGTGCCGCCGATGCTGTTCTTGCGGCGGGAGTCCATACATCTACCCAGTGGGCTGTCACAGTCATATAGTCCTGACCCTGCCCTGCTCCACTTGTCCACATATCCGTGGTTAAGTGGACATTGGGTACAACTGCATTTTTTAGGAGACTGGTGAGTCTTTTTCTGACGTCCGTGTACATTCTCGGTATCGCCTGCCTAGAGAAGTGGAACCTAGATGGTATTTGGTAACGGGGGCACACTGCCTCAATAAATTGTCTAGTTCCCTGTGAACTAACGGCGGATACCGGACGCACGTCTAACACCAACATAGTTGTCAAGGACTCAGTTATCCGCTTTGCAGTAGGATGACTGCTGTGATATTTCATCTTCCTCGCAAAGGACTGTTGAACAGTCAATTGCTTACTGGAAGTAGTACAAGTGGGCTTACGACTTCCCCTCTGGGATGACCATCGACTCCCAGCGGCAACAACAGCAGCGCCAGCAGCAGTAGGCGTTACACGCAAGGATGCATCGGAGGAATCCCAGGCAGGAGAGGACTCGTCAGACTTGCCAGTGACATGGCCTGCAGGACTATTGGCATTCCTGGGGAAGGAGGAAATTGACACTGAGGGAGTTGGTGGGGTGGTTTGCGTGAGCTTGGTTACAAGAGGAAGGGATTTACTGGTCAGTGGACTGCTTCCGCTGTCACCCAAAGTTTTTGAACTTGTCACTGACTTATTATGAATGCGCTGCAGGTGACGTATAAGGGAGGATGTTCCGAGGTGGTTAACGTCCTTACCCCTACTTATTACAGCTTGACAAAGGGAACACACGGCTTGACACCTGTTGTCCGCATTTCTGGTGAAATACCTCCACACCGAAGAGCTGATTTTTTGGGTATTTTCACCTGGCATGTCAACGGCCATATTCCTCCCACGGACAACAGGTGTCTCCCCGGGTGCCTGACTTAAACAAACCACCTCACCATCAGAATCCTCCTGGTCAATTTCCTCCCCAGCGCTAGCAACACCCATATCCTCCTCATCCTGGTGTACTTCAACACTGACATCTTCAATCTGACTATCAGGAACTGGACTGCGGGTGCTCCTTCCAGCACTTGCAGGGGGCGTGCAAATGGTGGAAGGCGCATGCTCTTCACGTCCAGTGTTGGGAAGGTCAGTGTTATGATTCCTGTACTCCAGACCGGAGGAGATCTTATGACAGGGATCTGAGTACAGGAAAATAAGCTGGTTGTGGGAGCTGGATAGCCTAGTAACCCCTGGCGCCCTAACTCCGTTGTCTCGCCCGTGTTATCAGAAATCCCCTGCGAGACTATGGTTGCTTGAGCCCATGGCAGCCGCGTTCGAAGGGCGGATTATGTCTGCCCAACCCCGATGCCCCCGCAGGTCTTAATGGGAGACAAGGGGAAGTCCGAGACAGGGTGATAACAAGGGGCCCTCTGACTAAGCAACCAGGCCAGGGGTTACAAGCTAACTAACTAAATCAAAAGGTATGTGCGGACTAGCCGCCAGGGAAAAGGACAACCAAAGATCCACTGATCCGACACTCCTATCCGGCACCGCTGGACACCAGAGTGGATAGTGGAAGCGGAATCCTCCGCAAAGCTCCAGAACACAATAAAACAAAATAATAAACAGAAGCGGACAAGCCGCAACACACGGCTGCGCCGCGACTCACGAACACCACCAGATGTTAAAGGTGCTCGGTCAGACTCCAGGAACAGATGGTAACTTCCGAGTACAGGATCTCTGAGAACAGGAACAACCGAATAGACCGGGACTGGGAACTCTCTGCAGCAGACACAGGCAAACAGGAAGCTATCACCGGCGTCTGTAAGCAGTCTTGAGGGTGCCTTTATTCAGGCACCCTCCAATCAAGATCCAGACAGGCCAATCAATAGAAATGCCGTGCAGCTTGCATGCTGCACGGCCAGCACATAATCAGGGTAATGAGCAAGAAGACCCAGCAACGGGGAACGCGGCTGAACGTGGCGTCCCCGTTGCTAAGGTCAGAGCGGCTCCGTGCGCCCGGCGTCTTAGCGTTGCCAGGGAGCCGGCGGCTGAACGCGCCCGGCGTCCCTGGTTGCTAGGCGCCGGGCCGCACGGCCGAGCGGACCCCGGCGCCTAACAGTACCCCCCCCTTGAGGAGGGGTCAAGGAACCCCTAAAGCCAGGTTTCCGAGGAAATTCACGAAAAAATGCCCTTTTGAGCTTTGGGGCATGAAGGTCTTCATCCAGGACCCACGACCTTTCCTCTGGCCCATAACCTCTCCAATGCACCAAAAAATAAAGCCGACCCCGGGACAATTTGGAATCGAGAACCTTCTCAACCAAGAACTCTTGCTGACCCTGTACATTAACTGGTATCTCCCCTGAGATTTTTTACGAGGAAATCTGCTGGACGAAACATATGGTTTAAGCAATGAGCAATGGAAGGTATTTCCGATCCGTAAAGTTTTTGGTAAACGTAAGCGGAAAGCAACTGGATTGACTTTTTTGATAATGAGAAATGGTCCAATAAATCTAGGACCCAATCTGGCTGAGGTCTGTCGAAGTTTGATGTTGCGAGTCGACAACCACACCCTGTCTCCTACTTTAAAAGTGCACGGCCGCCGGAGCCTGTCAGTAAATTTTTTTTCCCGGAAAGCTGCTTTTCTGAGAGCCAGGTGCACTTTTTTCCAAATAAGTTTAAGATGAGAGGTCAGGGCCAGAGAGGAGACAGAGGAATGTTGAAAAAATGAATTGGCTCTGGGGTGGAAACCAAAAACTGCAAAAAATGGAGACACATTGGTGGAGGAATGACAGGCATTATTATAAGCAAACTCCGCCAATGGAAGAAACTCAGACCAGTCATTTTGGAGTTTGGCCGAGTACAAACGCAAATATTGTTTTAGAGATTGGTTAACTCGCTCAGTCTGTCCGTTGGATTGTGGATGATAGCCGGAGGTTAATGATAATTTCATCTTTAACGAAGCACAAAAAGACTTCCAAAATTGTGCAATGAATTGTGGACCCCTGTCAGAAACAATATCGGAGGGTAACCCATGGAGTCTGAAAACATGACGGAGGAACAAGACTGCCAATCCCTGGGCAGATGGCAATCGGGGAAGAGCAATAAAATGGGCCATCTTGCTAAAACGGTCCACTACCACCCATATGACTCGGCATCCGGCCGACAGAGGGAGATCCACCACAAAATCCATGGAGATATGCGACCATGGCCTAAGAGGAACCTTCAAGGGCATAAGTTGACCAATAGGCAAAGAACGGGGAACTTTATGCTGTGCACAGACCTGACACGAAAAAACAAACTCTTTAATGTCTTTGGAAAGACCAGGCCACCATACTGAGCGGGATACCAATTCCAAAGTCTTAGCGATTCCCGGATGCCCTGCAACTTTGCTATCATGAAATTCCGCCAAAACAGTTGCTCTCAAAAACTCAGGAACAAAAAGACGACCAGCAGGAGTATTTCCCGGAGCTTGATGTTGAAGCAGCTTTAATTGGGAAAATACATCCTGTGTGAGACCTGCCTGAATGACTGAAGGCGGAAGTATGGGAGTAACAGGAGTGTTGTCTTGAACCGGAAGGAAACTGCGTGACAGGGCATCTGCCTTGGTATTCTTGGAACCTGGTCTGAAGGTGATAATGAATTTGAAACGAGTAAAAAATAAAGCCCAACGAGCCTGTCGGGCATTCAGTCGCTTAGCCGATTCAATGTATTGAAGATTTTTGTGATCAGTCAAAACTGAAATGGTATGGGTCGCTCCTTCCAGCCAATGTCTCCACTCCTCGAAAGCCCATTTAATAGCCAGCAATTCCCGGTTACCAACATCGTAGTTGGATTCTGCAGATGAGAATTTCCTGGACATAAAGGCACAAGGATGTAATTCAAGGGAATCTGGATCCTTCTGAGAAAGGATAGCCCCTACTCCAACCTCCGAGGCATCCACCTCAACAATGAAAGGTAATTCTGGGTTGGGATGTCTAAGGACAGGGGCTGAGACAAAGGCTTGTTTTAAGGCCTGAAAAGATAACTCAGCTTCACATGACCAATTGGTAGGATCTGCTCCCTTCTTAGTGAGTGCCACAATGGGAGCAACTAGGTCAGAGAAAGAGTGAATAAATCTTCTATAGTAGTTTGCAAACCCTAAAAAGCGCTGAATTGCTTTTAAATTGGTGGGTTGCGCCCAACTAAGTATGGCTTGGAGCTTTTTTGGTTCCATTCGGAATCCCCGAGGGGAAATAATGTACCCTAAAAAGGATACCTCCGTGACATGAAATTCACACTTCTCCAGCTTGGCATATAGGTGATTTTCACGTAATTTCTTTAGCACCTGACGCACCTGGGTAACATGTTGTTCTACGGAGTCAGAATATATCAAAATATCGTCTAAATAGACCACGACGAATGTTCCCAGAAACTCACGGAGCACATCATTAATGAGATCCTGGAAAACTGCCGGAGCGTTAGATAGGCCGAATGGCATGACCAGATACTCATAGTGGCCTGACTGAGTACTAAATGCCGTTTTCCACTCATCCCCTGACCTGATTCTGATGAGGTTATATGCTCCTCTCAGATCAATCTTAGAAAAAATAACAGCCGAACGTAGCTGATCAAAGAGGACAGAGATCAGAGGCAGAGGGTAAGTATTCTTTACTGAGCTTTTATTCAAAGCTCTAAAGTCAATACAGGGTCTGAGTGAACCATCCTTCTTCTCTACGAAGAAGAAACCTGCACTTAAAGGGGATTTAGATGGCCTGATAAACCCTTTTCCAAGGCTTTCTTTCACATACTCATTCATGGCCACAGTTTCAGGACCAGACAATGCATATAACCTTCCTTTAGGCAACGTGGCACCAGGAATTAACTCAATGGCACAATCATAAGGCCTATGAGGAGGCAAAATATCCGCATTGCCCTTGGAAAACACATCAACAAAATCTTGGTATTCCCCAGGAATATGTGCGGAACTGGCGGCAGCTACTCGGATTGGAAGCGTAATACATTCTTTATCACAGATGGTACCCCATTGTAGGATCTCCCCAGACTGCCAATCTATGATGGGATTATGAAAGGCCAGCCAAGGGTGACCCAGAACCACAGGAACTGCTGGACAATGGGTAAGGAAAAACTCAATCTTTTCAGAATGTAGAGCTCCCACCGAGAGCAAAACAGGAGGTGTACATAGAGAAATAACCCCATTGGATAAAGGACTCCCATCTAAACCATGCATGGTGATACACCTACCCAAGGTTAGCTGAGGAATACCTAAGGCCTTGGCCCATGTAAAATCCATAAAGTTTCCTGCAGCTCCACTGTCCACAAAAGCAGAGACCGAGGAACAGAGGCTGCCATAGGAAACTTTAGCAGGAACCAACAGTGAATTATTTGAGGAGATGAGCTGCAGACCAAAGTGAACCCCCTCACAACTCACTTGGTCAGGAAGTTTCCCGACTTGTTTGGACAACTACGGGCAAAATGTCCCTTACCTCCGCAATATAAACATAGACCAGAATTTTGCCTCCTGGTTCTTTCTTCCGGAGACAATTTGGAGAGACCAATCTGCATAGGCTCCTCTAAGTCTACAGGAATGGAGGGAACCCAGGGAGAGGACCCGACAGATGCCCCTTTTTCAGCCCTCCGCTCTCTGAGCCGACGATCTATTTTAATCGAGAGCTCCATGAGGTTATCGAGGGTCTCAGGAGCGGGATACTGGAGGAGACTGTCCTTAATAGATTCAGATAAGCCGAGGCGAAACTGACTGCGCAGGGCTGGGTCATTCCAGCCACAGTCGTTCGACCAACGGCGAAACTCCGTACAATAATTCTCTGCGGGATTCCTACCCTGTCTAAGAGCACGCAACTGACTTTCTGAAGATGCCTCTCTATCAGGGTCGTCATACAATAGCCCCAAAGATTTTAAAAAGGCGTCTACAGACGATAAGGCCGGATCGTCCGTCTTTAAACCAAAAGCCCAGGTCTGAGGATCCCCCTGAAGCAGAGAAATAATAATCCCAACCCGCTGAGCCTCTGTACCCGAGGTAACTGGTCTTAAACGAAAATACAGTTTGCAAGATTCTTTAAAATTAAAAAACTGTTTTCTATCCCCAGAAAAACGGTCAGGCAGATGCATTTTTGGTTCAGGGATGACCCTCGGGGAAGTCCGTAACAGATCTTCCTGTGACCTCACCCGGAGGGACAGATCCTGAACCATCTGAGTAAGTTCCTGAATCTGACTAACAAGAAGCTGGCCATGATTTGGCCCAACACCGGCGGGATTCATAAGGCCGACAAATTCTCCCAACTAAAAAGTGAAAAAATTTACTGTAAGTTAAATCTTTTCTTTTGTGGCCGGTGATAATGTTATGATTCCTGTACTCCAGACCGGAGGAGATCTTATGACAGGGATCTGAGTACAGGAAAATAAGCTGGTTGTGGGAGCTGGATAGCCTAGTAACCCCTGGCGCCCTAACTCCGTTGTCTCGCCCGTGTTATCAGAAATCCCCTGCGAGACTATGGTTGCTTGAGCCCATGGCAGCCGCGTTCGAAGGGCGGATTATGTCTGCCCAACCCCGATGCCCCCGCAGGTCTTAATGGGAGACAAGGGGAAGTCCGAGACAGGGTGATAACAAGGGGCCCTCTGACTAAGCAACCAGGCCAGGGGTTACAAGCTAACTAACTAAATCAAAAGGTATGTGCGGACTAGCCGCCAGGGAAAAGGACAACCAAAGATCCACTGATCCGACACTCCTATCCGGCACCGCTGGACACCAGAGTGGATAGTGGAAGCGGAATCCTCCGCAAAGCTCCAGAACACAATAAAACAAAATAATAAACAGAAGCGGACAAGCCGCAACACACGGCTGCGCCGCGACTCACGAACACCACCAGATGTTAAAGGTGCTCGGTCAGACTCCAGGAACAGATGGTAACTTCCGAGTACAGGATCTCTGAGAACAGGAACAACCGAATAGACCGGGACTGGGAACTCTCTGCAGCAGACACAGGCAAACAGGAAGCTATCACCGGCGTCTGTAAGCAGTCCTGAGGGTGCCTTTATTCAGGCACCCTCCAATCAAGATCCAGACAGGCCAATCAATAGAAATGCCGTGCAGCTTGCATGCTGCACGGCCAGCACATAATCAGGGTAATGAGCAAGAAGACCCAGCAACGGGGAACGCGGCTGAACGTGGCGTCCCCGTTGCTAAGGTCAGAGCGGCTCCGTGCGCCCGGCGTCTTAGCGTTGCCAGGGAGCCGGCGGCTGAACGCGCCCGGCGTCCCTGGTTGCTAGGCGCCGGGCCGCACGGCCGAGCGGACCCCGGCGCCTAACAGTACCCCCCCCTTGAGGAGGGGTCAAGGAACCCCTAAAGCCAGGTTTCCGAGGAAATTCACGAAAAAATGCCCTTTTGAGCTTTGGGGCATGAAGGTCTTCATCCAGGACCCACGACCTTTCCTCTGGCCCATAACCTCTCCAATGCACCAAAAAATAAAGCCGACCCCGGGACAATTTGGAATCGAGAACCTTCTCAACCAAGAACTCTTGCTGAACGCGCCCGGCGTCCCTGGTTGCTAGGCGCCGGGCCGCACGGCCGAGCGGACCCCGGCGCCTAACAGTCAGGCATCGCAACCGACACAATTGGACTCTCCTTGTGGATTTGGGATTTCAAAGAACGCACAGTTCTTTGCGGTGCTTTTGCCAGCTTGAGTCTTTTCAGTTTTCTAGCGAGAGGCTGAGTGCTTCCATCCTCATGTGAAGCTGAACCACTAGCCATGAACATAGGCCAGGGCCTCAGCCGTTCCTTGCCACTCCGTGTGGTAAATGGCATATTGGCAAGTTTACGCTTCTCCTCCGACAATTTTATTTTAGGTTTTGGAGTCCTTTTTTTACTGATATTTGGTGTTTTGGTTTTGACATGCTCTGTACTATGCCATTGGGCATCGGCCTTGGCAGACGACGTTGCTGGCATTTCATCATCTCGGCCATGACTAGTGGCAGCAGCTTCAGCACGAGGTGGAAGTGGATCTTGATCTTTCCCTAATTTTGGAACCTCAACATTTTTGTTCTCCATATTTTAATAGGCACAACTAAAAGGCACCTCAGGTAAACAATGGAGATGGATGGATTGGATACTAGTATACAATTATGGACGGGCTGCCGAGTGCCGACACAGAGGTAGCCACAGCCGTGAACTACCGCACTGTACTGTGTCTGCTGCTAATATATAGACTGGTTGATAAAGAGATAGTATACTCGTAACTAGTATGTATGTATAAAGAAAGAAAAAAAAACCACGGTTAGGTGGTATATACAATTATGGACGGGCTGCCGAGTGCCGACACAGAGGTAGCCACAGCCGTGAACTACCGCACTGTACTGTGTCTGCTGCTAATATATAGACTGGTTGATAAAGAGATAGTATACTCGTAACTAGTATGTATGTATAAAGAAAGAAAAAAAAACCACGGTTAGGTGGTATATACAATTATGGACGGGCTGCCGAGTGCCGACACAGAGGTAGCCACAGCCGTGAACTACCGCACTGTACTGTGTCTGCTGCTAATATAGACTGGTTGATAAAGAGATAGTATACTACTAATATTATATACTGGTGGTCAGGTCACTGGTCACTAGTCACACTGGCAGTGGCACTCCTGCAGCAAAAGTGTGCACTGTTTAATTTTAATATAATATTATGTACTCCTGGCTCCTGCTATAACCTATAACTGGCACTGCAGTAGTGCTCCCCAGTCTCCCCCACAATTATAAGCTGTGTGAGCTGAGCAGTCAGACAGATATATAATATATATATAGATGATGCAGCACACTGGCCTGAGCCTGAGCAGTGCACACAGATATGGTATGTGACTGACTGAGTCACTGTGTGTATCGCTTTTTTCAGGCAGAGAACGGATATATTAAATAAACTGCACTGTGTGTCTGGTGGTCACTCACTATATAATATATTATGTACTCCTGGCTCCTGCTATAACCTATAACTGGCACTGCAGTAGTGCTCCCCAGTCTCCCCCACAATTATAAGCTGTGTGAGCTGAGCAGTCAGACAGATATATATAATATTATATATAGATAATAGATGATGCAGCACACTGGCCTGAGCCTGAGCAGTGCACACAGATATGGTATGTGACTGAGTCACTGTGTGCTGTGTATCGCTTTTTTCAGGCAGAGAACGGATTATAAATAAAAGTGGTGGTCACTGGTCACTATCAGCAAAACTCTGCACTGTACACTACTGAGTACTCCTAATGCTCCCCAAAATTAGTAAATCAAGTGTCTCTCTAATCTATTCTAATTCTAAACGGAGAGGACGCCAGCCACGTCCTCTCCCTATCAATCTCAATGCACGTGTGAAAATGGCGGCGACGCGGGCTCCTTATATAGAATCCGAGTCTCGCGATAGAATCCGAGCCTCGCGAGAATCCGACAGCGTCATGATGACGTTCGGGCGCGCTCGGGTTAACCGAGCAAGGCGGGAAGATCCGAGTCGCTCGGACCCGTGAAAAAAAACATGAAGTTCTGGCGGGTTCGGATTCAGAGAAACCGAACCCGCTCATCTCTAGTTGTAACCCGCACTACTCTCGTCCCCCCCCAGCGACTCTTCTCCCGCTGACTGTTACCCGCTCCCACTGTGCTCCTCATCTTGTAACCCGCACTCCTCTCGCCCCCCCCCCCGCGACTCTGCTCCTGCTGACTGTTACCCGCTCCCACTGTGCTCCTCATCTTGTAACCCGCACTCCTCTCGCCCCCCCCCAGCGACTCTGCTCCCGCTGACTGTTACCCGCTCCCACTGTGCTCCTCATCTTGTAACCCGCACTCCTATCGCCCCCCCCAACGACTCTGCTCCCGCTGCCTGTTACCCGCTCCCAATGTGCTCCTCATGTTGTAACCCACACTCCTTTCGCCCCCCCCCCCAGCGACTCTTCTCCCGCTGACTGTTACCCGCTCCCACTGTGCTCCTCATCTTGTAACCCGCACTCCTCTCGCCCCCCCCAGCGACTCTGCTCCCGCTGCCTGTTACCCGCACCCACTGTGCTCCTCATCTTGTAACCCGCACTCCTCTCGCCCCCCCCCGCGACTCTGCTCCTGCTGACTGTTACCCGCTCCCACTGTGCTCCTCATCTTGTAACCCGCACTCCTCTCGCCCCCCCCCCCAGCGACTCTGCTCCCGCTGCCTGTTACCCGCTCCCACTGTGCTCCTCATCTTGTAACCCGCACTCCTATCGCCCCCCCCAACGACTCTGCTCCCGCTGCCTGTTACCCGCTCCCAATGTGCTCCTCATCTTGTAACCCACACTCCTCTCGCCCCCCCCCAGCGACTCTGCTCCCGCTGCCTGTTACCCGCTCCCACTGTGCTCCTCATCTTGTAACCCGCACTCCTATCGCCCCCCCCAACGACTCTGCTCCCGCTGCCTGTTACCCGCTCCCAATGTGCTCCTCATCTTGTAACCCACACTCCTCTCGCCCCCCCCAGCGACTCTGCTCCCGCTGACTGTTACCCGCACTCACTGTGCTCCTCATCTTGTAACCCGCACTCCTCTCGCCCCCCCCAGCGACTCTGCTCCCGCTGACTGTTACCCGCTCCCACTGTGCTCCTCATCTTGTAACCCGCACTCTCCCCCCCCCTTTCCGATTCTGCTCCCGCTGACTGCTACCAGCACACCCACTTGGCTCCCACTGTGCTCCACATCTTGTAACCCGCACTCCCCTCCCGCCCCTCCCCCCCTCTCTGTCCTGTGCATGGGTCATCACGGCCTGTCTATCCCATCAATAAAGCAAAAGACAGGCTGTATTATTTTTTGTTCTCCTTTTACCAATTCAATATAAATATTAGGCTCTGGGTTTATATTTATATATATATATATATATATATATATATACGTACAGTGCTCGAAGTGGGCCGGTATACACCGGTATGGCATACCGGCACTTCTTCGAGCACTGAGGGCGGTATGTACTAAGCGACGCTACTATTACAAATCTGCCGCGGAGCGGCCGCGCTGGGAGTTCGGGGGGAACCAGTTACCCAGCTGCGGCACAATGTACGTCCCATGTACTCGGGGTGGCGGGGGGCGATCTGACCATGCCGGAGCTGGGCGCCTGTAGCTGGATGCAGGGTGAAGCTGTGCCTGTAATACGCCGGACATTGCCCAGCTACCTCTACCCTGCTGCCCCTGCCTGGGTGAGAGTAGCATGAGGGCTCCTGGCAGGGTGCTGCTGATTTTATGTAGTGTGTGTCATTTCCTGTGCATTTTACTGTGTCATCTTTTATATTGTGTGTGTCACTGCATAGGTTACTTTGTGTGGGTGTCACTGTATAGGTTACTCAGTGTGCTACAATGTGAATTTTGGCTCATTCAGTGTGCTACAATGTGAATTTTGGCTCATTCTGTGTGCTACAATGTGAATTTCGGCTCATTCAGTGTGCTACAATGTGAATTTCGGCTCATTCAGTGTGCTATAATGTGAATTTCGGCTCATTCAGTGTGCTACAATGTGAATTTCGGCAATTTCAGTGTACTACAATGTGAATTTTGGCTCATTCAGTGTGCTATAATGTGAATTTTGGCTCATTCTGTGTGCTACAATGTAAATTTTGGCTCATTTAGTGTGCTATAATGTGAATTTTGGCTCATTCAGTGTGCAATAATGTGAATTTTGGCTCATTCTGTGTGCTACAATGTGAATTTCGGCTCATTCAGTGTGCTATAATGTGAATTTCGGCTCATTCAGTGTGCTACAATGTGAATTTCAGCTCATTCAGTTTGCTACAATGTGAATTTCAGCTCATTCTATGTGCTACAATGTGAATTTCGGCTCATTCAGTGAGCTACAATGTGAATTTCAGCTCATACAGTGTGCTACAATGTGAATTTCGGCTCATTCAGTGTGCTATAATGTGAATTTTGGCTCATTCAGTGTGCTACAATGTGAATTTCGGCAATTTCTGTGTACTACAATGTGAATTTTGGCTCATTCAGTGTGCTATAATGTGAATTTTGGCTCATTCTGTGTGCTACAATGTGAATTTTGGCTCATTCAGTGTGCTATAATGTGAATTTTGGCTCATTCAGTGTGCAATAATGTGACTTTTGGCTCATTCTGTGTGCTACAATGTGAATTTCGGCTCATTCAGTGTGCTATAATGTGAATTTCGGCTCATTCAGTATGCTACAATGTGAATTTCAGCTCATTCAGTTTGCTACAATGTGAATTTCAGCTCATTCTATGTGCTACAATGTGATTTTCGGTTCATTCAGTGTGCTACAATGTGAATTTCGGCTCATTCAGTGTGCTACAATGTGAATTTCAGCTCATTCTGTGTGCTATAATGTGAATTTCGGCTCATTCAGTGTGCTACAATGTGAATTTCGGCTCATTCAGTGTGCTACAATGTGAATTTCGGCTCATTCAGTGTGCTACAATGTGAATTTCGGCTCATTCAGTGTGCTATAATGTGAATTTTGGCTCATTCAGTGTGCTATAATGTGAATTTCGGCTCATTCTGTGTGCTACAATGTGAATTTCGGCTCATTCAGTGTGCTACAATGTGAATGTCGGCTCATTCCGTGTGCTACATTGTGAATTTCGGCTCATTCAGTGTGCTATAATGTGAATTTCGGCTCATTCAGTGTGCTACAATGTGAATTTCGGCTCATTCAGTGTGCTACAATGTGAATTTCGGCTCATTCAGTTTGCTACAATGTGAATTTCGGCTCATTCAGTGTGCTACAATGTGAATTTCGGCTCATTCAGTGTGCTACAATGTGAATTTCGGCTTATTCAGTGTGCTACAATGTGAATGTCGGCTCATTCAGTGTGCTACAATGTGAATTTCGGCTCATTCAGTGTGCTACAATGTGAATTTCGGCTCATTCAGTGTGCTACAATGTGAATTTCAGCTCATTCTGTGTGCTATAATGTGAATTTCGGCTCATTCAGTGTGCTACAATGTGAATTTCGGCTCATTCTGTGTGCTACAATGTGAATTTCAGCTCATTCTGTGTGCTACAATGTGAATTTCGGCTTATTCAGTGTGCTACAATGTGAATGTCGGCTCATTCAGTGTGCTACAATGTGAATTTCGGCTCATTCAGTGTGCTACAATGTGAATTTCGGCTCATTCAGTGTGCTACAATGTGAATTTCAGCTCATTCTGTGTGCTATAATGTGAATTTCGGCTCATTCAGTGTGCTACAATGTGAATTTCGGCTCATTCAGTGTGCTATAATGTGAATTTCGGCTCATTCAGTGTGCTACAATGTGAATTTCGTCTCACTCGGTGTGCTATAATGTGAATTTTGGCTCATTCAGTGTGCTATAATGTGAATTTCGGCTCATTCAGTGTGCTACAATGTGAATTACGGCTCATTCAGTGTGCTACAATGTGAATTTCGGCAAATTCAGTGTACTACAATGTGAATTTTGGCTCATTCAGTGTGCTATAATGTGAATTTTGGCTCATTCTGTGTGCTACAATGTGAATTTTGGCTCATTCAGTGTGCTATAATGTGAATTTTGGCTCATTCAGTGTGCTATAATGTGAATTTTGGCTCATTCTGTGTGCTACAATGTGAATTTCGGCTCATTCAGTGTGCTATAATGTGAATTTCGGCTCATTCAGTGTGCTACAATGTGAATTTCAGCTCATTCAGTTTGCTACAATGTGAATTTCAGCTCACTCTATGTGCTACAATGTGAATTTCGGCTCATTCAGTGTGCTACAATGTGAATTTCGGCTCATTCAGTGTGCTACAATGTGAATTTCAGCTCATTCTGTGTGCTATAATGTGAATTTTGGCTCATTCAGTGTGGTACAAGGTGAATTTCAGCTCATTCAGTGTGGTACAAGGTGAATTTCAGCTCATTCAGTGTGCTACAAGGTGAATTTCGGCTCATTCAGTGTGCTACAAGGTGAATTTTGGCTCATTCTGTGTGCTACAAGGTGAATTTCGGCTCATTCAGTGTGCCTCAATGTGAATTTCGGCTCATTCAGTGTGCTACAATGTGAATGTCGGCTCATTCAGTGTGCTACAATGTGAATTTCGGCTCATTCAGTGTGCTACAATGTGAATTTCGGCTCATTCAGTGTGCTACAATGTGAATTTCGGCTCATTCAGTGTGCTACAAGGTGAATTTTGGCTCTTTCTGTGTGCTATAATGTGAATTTCAGCTCATTCTGTGTGCTATAATGTGAATTTCGGCTCATTCAGTGTGCTACAATGTGAATTTCGGCTCATTCAGTGTGCTACAATGTGAATTTCGGCTCATTCAGTGTGCTACAATGTGAATTTCGGCTCATTCAGTGTGCTACAAGGTGAATTTTGGCTCATTCTGTGTGCTATTATGTGAATTTCAGCTCATGCTGTGTGCTATAATGTGAAAGGGTCACCAGTACTAGATACTATGAGGGGTCCTACTATTGTGATGCATAATGTGTATAAGGGGTACCCTACACTCAAGGACATGCCCCCTTTTGAGTGGCCACGTCCCCTTCCCAGAGCACACGCGCGCTCTATTACAACCTTCACTTTTCCATACCCCCACTTCAAAATTTCCACTTCGACCACTGTGTGTATATGTGTATATATACTGTGTAGTTAGATAGATAGATGGATAGATGGATACAGATATGGATATATAAATTACATGTGTGTATATATATATATAGATTCAGAGTGGGGACAGCATTGAGGACAGCAGCAGATTACAGCTACTAGTGGACAAAGAATCAGAACAGTCCTGTATGCTGTCCATATGAAATTTGGATTGTCTTGCACTGAATGCTATATCGAGTTAAATACTGAGACTTTTAATTGATTTATAGGGACTCCATCCCAACTTCTACTTCTCTTCAGTCAGAGAGTTTTTGTTCTTACATATAAAAAGTTTGAGACCGTAAACACAGACGTGTCCACTACATCCAGGAGTCCACTGCCAGAAGCGGGGAACGGTTTTGATTTCTGAGAAACGTTGATTAAAAGTGGTTATGAGACCACTTTACACGGTACACCTCTAATTTTAGGGTGTTTCTTGGTGGAGGTATATCATACTGTCTATATTGCACTAGGGGCGCCTCTCTCATTTGTTTTTTAGTATATATATATATATATATATATATATATATATACTCATCAACACAGTATATATAGCTGGGAGCAGGGCCGGATTATATGAAGCGCAAATGGGGTGGTTGCAGTGGTGGTGGGGGGGGGGTTATGGCTGAAGTTTTGCCTAGGGTGCCAAAAAACCTTGCACTGGCCCTGGGTGTAGCTACCATAGGTGCAGAGAGTGCAGCTGCTATGGGCCCAGAGCTGAGAGGGGCCACCTTCCCTGTCACAGTTACATGTGTTATATACAGGGTGTAGCTACCATAGGTGCAGGGAGTGCAGCTGCTATGGGGCTTAGAGCTGAGAGGGGCCCACCTTCCCTGTCACATTTACATGTGTTATATACAGGGTGTAGCTACCATAGGTGCAGGGAGAGCAGCTGCTATGGGGCCCAGAGCTGAGAGGGGCCAACTTCCCTGTCACAGTTACATGTGTTATATACAGGGTGTAGCTACCATAGGTGCAGGGAGTGCAGCTGCTATGGGACCAGAGCTGAGAGGGGCCACCTTCCCTGTCACAGTTACATGTGTTATATACGGGGTGTAGCTACCATAGGTGCAGGGAGTGCAGCTGCTATGGGGCCCAGAGCTGAGAGGGGCCACCTTCCCTGTCACAGTTACATGTGTTATATACAGGGTGTAGCTACCATAGGTGCAGGGAGTGCAGCTGCTATGGGGCCCAGAGCTGAGAGGGGCCACTTTCCCTGTCACAGTTACATGTGTTATATACAGGGGTGTAGCTATCATAGGTGCAGGCAGTGCAGCTGCTATAGGGACCAGAGCTGAGAGGAGCCACATTCCCTGTCACAGTTACATGTGTTATATACAGGGTGTACCTACCATAGGTGTAGGGAGTGCAGCTGCTATGGGGCCCAGAGCTGAGAGGAGAAACCTTCCCTGTCACAGTTACATGTGTTATATACAGGGTGTAGCTACCATAGGTGCAGGGAGAGCAGCTGCTATGGGGCCCAGAGCTGAGAGGAACCACATTCACTGTCACAGTTACATGTGTTATATACAGGGTGTAGCTACCATAGGTGCAGGCAGTGCAGCTGCTATGGGGCCAGAGCTGAGAGGGGCCACCTTCGCTGTCACAGTTACATGTGTTATATACAGGGGTGTAGCTACCATAGGTGCAGGGAGTGCAGCTGCTATGGCGCCAGAGCTGAGAGGGGCCACCTTCCCTGTCACAGTTACATGTGTTATATACAGGGTATAGCTACCATAGGTGCAGGGAGTGCAGCTGCTATGGGGCCCAGAGCTGAGAGGAGCCACCTTCCCTGTCACAGTTACATGTGTTATATACAGGGTGTAGCTACCATAGGTGCAGGGAGTGCAGCTGCTATGGGGACCAGAGCTGAGAGGGGCCACCTTCCCTGTCACAGTTACATGTGTTATATACAGGGGCGTAGCTACCATAGGTGCAGGGAGTGCAGCTGCTATGGGGCCCAGAGCCGAGAGGGGCCACCTTCCTTGTCACAGTTACATGTGTTATATACAGGGTGTAGCTACCATAGGTGCAGGGAGTGCAGCTGCTATGTGGCACAGAGCTGAGAGGGGCCACCTTCCCTGTCACAGTTACATGTGTTATATACAGGGTGTAGCCAGGGCCGGCGCCACCATTAGTCAGCTTTAGGCAGCTGCCTATGGGCGGCAGCCACTGGAGGGCGGCACTAAACACTGGCGATGAGTGGATGCTGTCTTTATCATTATACTCTGGCCTCAGCTCAGTCAGCCAAGCTCCACCTTTTTTAAAAAAAAAGACAAGGAGCAGCCAGGGATGTCATCATCGCCAAGCTGCCGCTGAGTCTGTGTAATGTGAGTGAATGCATTGTGAACACTGACTCGGCTGTCTTGGCATCTTGCCGCCCCGTGCTTTGACAGCACCTGCTGTCGAATAGGCAGACTACCGCATGTACATCCCCCCACGATTGGGCTCCTGGCCTCCCATATATTGCCCAATCCCACCTCCGTTATTGGGCTCCCGCACGCTGCATCATTATGTCACCCCCCCCGAGATGGAGCTCCCGGACTCCCGTATGTCCCCACTCCCCCCTCAGTAATTGGGCTCCCGCATGGCGCTTCTTGTCACACGCATCTTATAACCCACTCACTCCTCTCCCCCCCGCGACTCTTCTCCCGCTGCCTGTTACCCGCACCCACTGTGCTCCTCATCTTGTAACCCGCACTCCTCTCGCCCCCCCCCCCCCCCCCCGCGACTCTGCTCCCGCTGACTGTTACCGGCTCCCACTGTGCTCCTCATCTTGTAACCCGCACTCCTCTCGCCCCCCCCCGCGACTCTGCTCCCGCTGACTGTTACCCGCTCCCACTGTGCTCCTCATCTTGTAACCCGCACCCCCCCCTTGCGACTCTGCTCCCGCTGACTGTTACCCGCACCCACTGTGCTCCTCATCTTGTAACCCGCACTCCTCTCGCCCCCCCCCCCCCGCGACTCTGCTCCCGCTGACTGTTACCCGCTCCCACTGTGCTCCTCATCTTGTAACCCGCACTCCTCTCGCCCCCCCCCCGCGACTCTGCTCCCGCTGACTGTTACCCGCTCCCACTGTGCTCCTCATCTTGTAACCCGCACTCCTCTCGCCCCCACCCCCGCGACTCTGCTCCCGCTGACTGTTACCCGCTCCCACTGTGCTCCTCATCTTGTAACCCGCACTCCTCTCGCCCCCCCCCGCGACTCTGTTCCCGCTGACTGTTACCCGCTCCCAATGTGCTCCTCATCTTGTAACCCGCACTCCTCTCGCCCGCCCCCCCGCGACTCTGCTCCCGCTGACTGTTACCTGCTCCCACTGTGCTCCTCATCTTGTAACCTGCACTCCTCTCGCCCCCCCCCGCGACTCTGCTCCCGCTGACTGTTACCCGCTCCCACTGTGCTCCTCATCTTGTAACCCGCACTCCTCTCGCCCCCCCCCGCGACTCTGTTCCCGCTGACTGTTACCCGCTCCCAATGTGCTCCTCATATTGTAACCCGCACTCCTCTCGCCCCCCCCCCGCGACTCTGTTCCCGCTGACTGTTACCCGCTCCCAATGTGCTCCTCATATTGTAACCCGCACTCCTCTCGCCCCCCCCCCGCGACTCTGCTCCCGCTGACTGTTACCCGCTCCCACTGTGCTCCTCATCTTGTAACCCGCACTCCTCTCGCCCCCCCCCCGCGCGACTCTGTTCCCGCTGACTGTTACCCGCTCCCAATGTGCTCCTCATCTTGTAACCCGCACTCCTCTCGCCCCCCCCCCCGCGACTCTGCTCCCGCTGACTGTTACCTGCTCCCACTGTGCTCCTCATCTTGTAACCTGCACTCCTCTCACCCCCCCCCCGCGACTCTGCTCCCGCTGACTGTTACCCGCTCCCACTGTGCTCCTCATCTTGTAACCCGCACTCCTCTCGCCCCCCCCCCCGCGACTCTGCTCCCGCTGACTGTTACCCGCTCCCACTGTGCTCCTCATCTTGTAACCCGCACTCCTCTCACCCCCCCCCGCGACTCTGCTCCCGCTGACTATTACCCGCTCCCACTGTGCTCCTCATCTTGTAACCCGCACTCCTCTCGCCCCCCCCCCGCGACGCTGCTCCCGCTGACTGTTACCTGCTCCCACTGTGCTCCTCATCTTGTAACCTGCACTCCTCTCGCCCCACCCCCGCGACTCTGCTCCCGCTGACTGTTACCCGCTCCCACTGTGCTCCTCATCTTGTAACCCGCACTCCTCTCGCCCCCCCCCCCCGCGACTCTGTTCCCGCTGACTGTTACCCGTTCCCAATGTGCTCCTCATCTTGTAACCCGCACTCCTCTCGCCCCCCCCCCCGCGACTCTGTTCCCGCTGACTGTTACCCGCTCCCAATGTGCTCCTCATCTTGTAACCCGCACTCCTCTCGCCCCCCCCCGCGACTCTGCTCCCGCTGACTGTTACCCGCTCCCACTGTGCTCCTCATCTTGTAACCCGCACTCCTCTCGCCCCCCCCCCCCGCGACTCTGTTCCCGCTGACTGTTACCCGCTCCCAATGTGCTCCTCATCTTGTAACCCGCACTCCTCTCGCCCCCCCCCCGCGACTCTGTTCCCGCTGACTGTTACCCGCTCCCAATGTGCTCCTCATCTTGTAACCCGCACTCCTCTCGCCCCCCCCCAGCGACTCTGCTCCCGCTGACTATTACCCGCTCCCACTGTGCTCCTCATCTTGTAACCCGCACTCCTCTCGCCCCCCCCCCCCCCCGTGACTCTGCTCCCGCTGACTGTTACCCGCTCCCAATGTGCTCCTCATCTTGTAACCCGCACTCCTCTCGCCCCCCCCGCGACTCTACTCCCGCTGACTGTTACCCGCTCCCAATGTGCTCCTCATCTTGTAACCCGCACTCCTCTCGCCCCCCCCCCCGTGACTCTGCTCCCGCTGACTGTTACCCGCTCCCAATGTGCTCCTCATCTTGTAACCCGCACTCCTCTCGCCCCCCGCGACTCTGCTCCCGCTGACTGTTACCCGCTCCCACTGTGCTCCTCATCTTGTAACCCGCACTCCTCTCGCCCCCCCCCGTGACTCTGCTCCCGCTGACTGTTACCTGCTCCCACTGTGCTCCTCATCTTGTAACCCGCACTCCTCTCGCCCCCCCCCTGCGATTCTGCTCCCGCTGACTGTTACCCGCTCCCAATGTGCTCCTCATCTTGTAACCCGCACTCCTCTCGCCCCCCCCCGCGACTCTTCTCCCGCTGCCTGTTACCCGCTCCCACTGTGCTCCTCATCTTGTAACCCGCACTCCTCTCGCCCCCCCCCCCAGTGACTCTGTTCCCACTGACTGTTACCCGCTCCCAATGTGCTCCTCATCTTGTAACCCGCACTCCTCTCGCCCCCCCCCGCGCGACTCTGCTCCCGCTGACTGTTACCCGCTCCCACTGTGCTCCTCATCTTGTAACCCGCACTCCTCTCGCCCCCCCCCCGCGACTCTGCTCCCGCTGACTGTTACCCGCTACCACTGTGCTCCTCATCTTGTAACCCACACTCCTCTCGCCCCCCCCCCGCGACTCTGCTCCCGCTGACTGTTACCCGCTCCCACTGTGCTCCTCATCTTGTAACCCGCACTCCTCTCGCCCCCACCCCCGCGACTCTGCTCCCACTGCCTGACACCCGCACCCATTTGGCTCCCACTGTGCTCATCTTGTAACCCGCACTCCCCGCCCCCGCGACTCTGCTTCCGCTACCTGTTACCCGCTCCCACTGTGCTCCTCATCTTGTAACCCGCACTCCTCTCGCCCCCCCCCCCCCGCGACTCTGTTCCCACTGACTGTTACCCGCTCCCACTGTGCTCCTCATCTTGTAACCCGCACTCCTCTTGCCCCCCCGCGTGACTCTGCTCCTGCTGACTGTTACCCGCTCCCACTGTGCTCCTCATCTTGTAACCCGCACTCCTCTCGCCCCCCCGCGCGACTCTGTTCCCACTGACTGTTACCCGCCCCCACTGTGCTCCACATCTTGTAACCCACACTCCTTTCGCCCCCCCCCCCCCGCGCGACTCAGCTCCCGCTGACTGTTACCCGCTCCCACTGTGCTCCTCATCTTGTAACCCGCACTCCTCTCCCGCCCCTCCCCCCCTCTCTGTCCTGTGCATGTCATCACGGCCTGTCTATCCCATCAATAAAGCAAAAGACAGGCTGTATTATTTTTTGTTCTCCTTTTACCAATTCAATATAAATATTAGGCTCTGGGTTTATATATATATATATATATATATATATATATACGTACAGTGCTCGAAGTGGGCCGGTATACACCGGTATGGCATACCGGCACTTCTTCGAGCACTGAGGGCGGTATGTACTAAGTGAAGCTACTATTACAAATCTGCCGCGGAGCGGCCGCGCTGGGAGTTCGGGGGGAACCAGTTACCCAGCTGCGGCACAATGTACGTCCCATGTACTCGGGGTGGCGGGGGGCGATCTGACCATGCCGGAGCTGGGCGTCTGTAGCTGGATGCAGGGTGAAGCTGTGCCTGTAATACGCCGGACATTGCCCAGCTACCTCTACCCTGCTGCCCCTGCCTGGGTGAGAGTAGCATGAGGGCTCCTGGCAGGGTGCTGCTGATTTTATGTAGTGTGTGTCATTTCCTGTGCATTTTACTGTGTCATCTTTTATATTGTGTGTGTCACTGCATAGGTTACTTTGTGTGGGTGTCACTGTATAGGTTACTCTGTGTGCTACAATGTGAATTTCGGCTCATTCAGTGTGCTCCAATGTGAATTTTGGCTCATTCAGTGTGCTATAATGTGAATTTTGGCTCATTCAGTGTGCTATAATGTGAATTTTGGCTCATTCTGTGTGCTACAATGTGAATTTCGGCTCATTCAGTGTGCTATAATGTGAATTTCGGCTCATTCAGTGTGCTACAATGTGAATTTCAGCTCATTCAGTGTGCTACAATGTGAATTTCAGCTCATTCAGTGTGCTACAATGTGAATTTTGGCTCATTCAGTGTGCTACAATGTGAATTTCGGCTCATTCAGTGTGGTACAAGGTGAATTTCAGCTCATTCAGTGTGGTACAAGGTGAATTTCGGCTCATTCAGTGTGCTATAATGTGAATTTCGGCTCATTCAGTGTGCTACAAGGTGAATTTGGGCTCATTTAGTGTGCTACAATGTGAGTTTCGGCTCATTCAGTGTGGTACAAGGTGAATTTCGGCTCATTCAGTGTGCTACAATGTGAATTTTGGCTCATTCAGTGTGCTACAATGTGAATGTCGGCTCATTCCATGTGCTACAATGTGAATTTCGGCTCATTCAGTGTGCTATAATGTGAATTTCGGCTCATTCAGTGTGCTACAATGTGAATTTCGGCTCATTCAGTGTGCTACAATGTGAATTTCAGCTCATTCAGTGTGCTACAATGTGAATTTCGGCTCATTCAGTGTGCTACAATGTGAATTTCGGCTCATTCAGTGTGGTACAAGGTGAATTTCAGCTCATTCAGTGTGGTACAAGGTGAATTTCGGCTCATTCAGTGTGCTATAATGTGAATTTCGACTCATTCAGTGTGCTACAAGGTGAATTTGGGCTAATTCAGTGTGCTACAATGTGAGTTTCGGCTCATTCAGTGTGGTACAAGGTGAATTTCGGCTCATTCAGTGTGCTACAATGTGAATTTCGGCTCATTCAGTGTGCTACAATGTGAATGTCGGCTCATTCCGTGTGCTACAATGTGAATTTCGGCTCATTCAGTGTGCTATAATGTGAATTTCGGCTCATTCAGTGTGCTACAATGTGAATTTCGGATCATTCAGTGTGCTACAATGTGAATTTGGGCTCATTCAGTGTGCTACAATGTGAGTTTCGGATCATTCAGTGTGCTACAATGTGAATTTTGGCTCATTCCGTGTGCTACAATGTGAATTTCGGCTCATTCAGTGTGCTACAATGTGAATGTCGGCTCATTCCGTGTGCTACAATGTGAATTTCGGCTCATTCAGTGTGCTATAATGTGAATTTCGGCTCATTCAGTGTGCTACAATGTGAATTTCGGATCATTCAGTGTGCTACAATGTGAATTTTGGCTCATTCCGTGTGCTACAATGTGAATTTCGGCTCATTCAGTGTGCTACAATGTGAATGTCGGCTCATTCCGTGTGCTACATTGTGAATTTTGGCTCATTCTGTGTGCTACAATGTGAATTTTGGCTCATTCCGTGTGCTACAATGTGAGTTTCGGATCATTCCGTGTGCTACAATGTGAATTTTGGCTCATTCCGTGTGCTACAATTTGAATTTCGGCTCATTCAGTGTGCTACAATGTGAATTTCGGCTCATTCAGTGTGCTACAATGTGAATTTCGGCTCATTCAGTGTGCTACAATGTGAATTTCGGCTTATTCAGTGTGCTACAATGTGAATGTCGGCTCATTCAGTGTGCTACAATGTGAATTTCGGCTCATTCAGTGTGCTACAATGTGAATTTCGGCTCATTCAGTGTGCTACAATGTGAATTTCGGCTCATTCAGTGTACTACAATGTGAATTTTGGCTCATTCAGTGTGCTATAATGTGAATTTTGGCTCATTCTGTGTGCTACAATGTGAATTTTGGCTCATTCAGTGTGCTATAATGTGAATTTCGGCTCATTCAGTGTGCTGTAATGTGAATTTTGGCTCATTCAGTGTGGTACTAGGTGAATTTCGGCTCATTCAGTGTGCTACAATGTGAATGTCGGCTCATTCCGTGTGCTACATTGTGAATTTCGGCTCATTCAGTGTGCTATAATGTGAATTTCGGCTCATTCAGTGTGCTACAATGTGAATTTCGGCTCATTCAGTGTGCTACAATGTGAATTTCGGCTCATTCAGTGTGCTACAATGTGAATTTCGGCTCATTCAGTGTGCTACAATGTGAATTTCGGCTTATTCAGTGTGCTACAACGTGAATGTCGGCTCATTCAGTGTGCTACAATGTGAATTTCGGCTCATTCAGTGTGATACAATGTGAATTTCGGCTCATTCAGTGTGCTACAATGTGAATTTCGGCTCATTCAGTGTGCTACAATGTGAATTTCGGCTCATTCAGTGTACTACAATGTGAATTTTGGCTCATTCAGTGTGCTATAATGTGAATTTTGGCTCATTCAGTGTGCTACAATGTGAATTTTGGCTCATTCAGTGTGCTATAATGTGAATTTTGGCTCATTCAGTGTGCTATAATGTGAATTTTGGCTCATTCTGTGTGCTACAATGTGAATTTCGGCTCATTCAGTGTGCTATAATGTGAATTTCGGCTCATTCAGTGTGCTACAATGTGAATTTCGGCTCATTCAGTGTGCTACAATGTGAATTTTAGCTCATTCAGTGTGGTACAAGGTGAATTTCGGCTCATTCAGTGTGCTATAATGTGAATTTTGGCTCATTCAGTGTGCTATAATGTGAATTTTGGCTCATTCTGTGTGCTACAATGTGAATTTCGGCTCATTCAGTGTGCTACAATGTGAATTTCGGCTCATTCAGTGTGCTACAATGTGAATTTTGGCTCATTCAGTGTGGTACAAGGTGAATTTCAGCTCATTCAGTGTGGTACAAGGTGAATTTCGGCTCATTCAGTGTGCTATAATGTGAATTTCGGCTCATTCAGTGTGCTACAAGGTGAATTTGGGCTCATTCAGTGTGCTACAATGTGAATTTTGTCTCATTCCGTGTGCTACAATGTGAATTTCGGCTCATTCAGTGTGCTACAATGTGAATGTCGGCTCATTCCGTGTGCTACAATGTGAATTTCGGCTCATTCAGTGTGCTATAATGTGAATTTCGGCTCATTCAGTGTGCTACAATGTGAATTTCGGATCATTCAGTGTGCTACAATGTGAATTTTGGCTCATTCCGTGTGCTACAATGTGAATTTCGGCTCATTCAGTGTGCTACAATGTGAATGTCGGCTCATTCCGTGTGCTACATTGTGAATTTCGGCTCATTCAGTGTGCTATAATGTGAATTTCGGCTCATTCAGTGTGCTACAATGTGAATTTCGGCTCATTCAGTGTGCTACAATGTGAATTTCTGCTCATTCAGTGTGCTACAATGTGAATTTCGGCTCATTCAGTGTGCTACAATGTGAATTTCGGCTTATTCAGTGTGCTACAATGTGAATGTCGGCTCATTCAGTGTGCTACAATGTGAATTTCGGCTCATTCAGTGTGCTACAATGTGAATTTCGGCTCATTCAGTGTGCTACAATGTGAATTTCGGCTCATTCAGTGTGCTACAATGTGAATTTCGGCTCATTCAGTGTACTACAATGTGAATTTTGGCTCATTCAGTGTGCTATAATGTGAATTTTGGCTCATTCTGTGTGCTACAATGTGAATTTTGGCTCATTCAGTGTGCTATAATGTGAATTTTGGCTCATTCAGTGTGCTATAATGTGAATTTTGGCTCATTCTGTGTGCTACAATGTGAATTTCGGCTCATTCAGTGTGCTATAATGTGAATTTCGGCTCATTCAGTGTGCTACAATGTGAATTTCGGCTCATTCAGTGTGCTACAATGTGAATTTCAGTTAATTCAGTGTGCTACAATGTGAATTTCGGCTCATTCAGTGTGCTACAATGTGAATTTCGGCTCATTCAGTGTGGTACAAGGTGAATTTCAGCTCATTCAGTGTGGTACAAGGTGAATTTCAGCTCATTCAGTGTGCTATAATGTGAATTTCGGCTCATTCAGTGTGCTACAAGGTGAATTTGGGCTCATTCAGTGTGCTACAATGTGAGCTTCGGCTCATTCAGTGTGGTACAAGGTGAATTTCGGCTCATTCAGTGTGCTACAATGTGAATTTCGGCTCATTCAGTGTGCTACAATGTGAATGTCGGCTCATTCCGTGTGCTACAATGTGAATTTCGGCTCATTCAGTGTGCTATAATGTGAATTTCGGCTCATTCAGTGTGCTACAATGTGAATTTCGGCTCATTCAGTGTGCTACAATGTGAATTTCGGCTCATTCAGTGTGCTACAATGTGAATTTCGGCTCATTCAGTGTGGTACAAGGTGAATTTCAGCTCATTCAGTGTGGTACAAGGTGAATTTCGGCTCATTCAGTGTGCTATAATGTGAATTTCGGCTCATTCAGTGTGCTACAAGGTGAATTTCGGCTCATTCAGTGTGCTACAATGTGAGTTTCGGCTCATTCAGTGTGGTACAAGGTGAATTTCGGCTCATTCAGTGTGCTACAATGTGAATTTCGGCTCATTCAGTGTGCTACAATGTGAATGTCGGCTCATTCAGTGTGCTATAATGTGAATTTGGGCTCATTCAGTGTGCTACAATGTGAATTTCGGATCATTCAGTGTGCTACAATGTGAATTTCGGCTCATTCAGTGTGCTACAATGTGAGTTTCGGATCATTCAGTGTGCTACAATGTGAATTTTGGCTCATTCCGTGTGCTACAATGTGATTTTCGGCTCATACAGTGTGCTACAACGTGAATGTCGGCTCATTCCGTGTGCTACAATGTGAATTTCGGCTCATTCCGTGTGCTACAATGTGAATTTCGGCTCATTCTGTGTGCTACAATGTGAATTTCGGCTCATTCAGTGTGCTACAATGTGAATTTTGGTTCATTCCGTGTGCTACAATGTGAATTTCGGCTCATTCAGTGTGCTACAATGTGAATGTCGGCTCATTCCGTGTGCTACAATGTGAATTTCGGCTCATTCAGTGTACTACAATGTGAATTTTGGCTCATTCAGTGTGCTATAATGTGAATTTTGGCTCATTCTGTGTGCTACAATGTGAATTTTGGCTCATTCAGTGTGCTATAATGTGAATTTTGGCTCATTCAGTGTGCTATAATGTGAATTTTGGCTCATTCTGTGTGCTACAATGTGAATTTCGGCTCATTCAGTGTGCTATAATGTGAATTTCGGCTCTTTCAGTGTGCTACAATGTGAATTTCGGCTCATTCAGTGTGCTACAATGTGAATTTCAGCTCATTCAGTGTGCTACAATGTGAATTTCGGCTCATTCAGTGTGCTACAATGTGAATTTCGGCTCATTCAGTGTGGTACAAGGTGAATTTCAGCTCATTCATTGTGGTACAAGGTGAATTTCGGCTCATTCAGTGTGCTATAATGTGAATTTTGGCTCATTCAGTGTGCTACAAGGTGAATTTGGGCTCATTCAGTGTGCTACAATGTGAGTTTCGGATCATTCAGTGTGCTACAATGTGAATTTTGGCTCATTCCATGTGCTACAATGTGAATTTCGGCTCATTCAGTGTGCTACAATGTGAATGTCGGCTCATTCCGTGTGCTACAATGTGAATTTCGGCTCATTCAGTGTGCTATAATGTGAATTTGGGCTCATTCAGTGTGCTACAATGTGAATTTCGGATCATTCAGTGTGCTACAATGTGAATTTGGGCTCATTCAGTGTGCTACAATGTGAGTTTCGGATCATTCAGTGTGCTACAATGTGAATTTTGGCTCATTCCGTGTGCTACAATGTGAATTTCGGCTCATTCAGTGTGCTACAACGTGAATGTCGGCTCATTCCGTGTGCTACAATGTGAATTTCGGCTCATTCCGTGTGCTACAATGTGAATTTCGGCTCATTCAGTGTGCTACAATGTGAATTTCGGATCATTCAGTGTGCTACAATGTGAATTTTGGCTCATTCCGTGTGCTACAATGTGAATTTCGGCTCATTCAGTGTGCTACAATGTGAATGTCGGCTCATTCCGTGTGCTACAATGTGAATTTCGGCTCATTCAGTGTACTACAATGTGAATTTTGGCTCATTCAGTGTGCTATAATGTGAATTTTGTCTCATTCTGTGTGCTACAATGTGAATTTTGGCTCATTCAGTGTGCTATAATGTGAATTTTGGCTCATTCAGTGTGCTACAATGTGAATTTTGGCTCATTCAGTGTGCTATAATGTGAATTTTGGCTCATTCAGTGTGCTATAATGTGAATTTCGGCTCATTCCGTGTGCTACATTGTGAATTTCGGCTCATTCAGTGTGCTATAATGTGAATTTCGGATCATTCAGTGTGCTACAATGTGAATTTTGGCTCATTCCGTGTGCTACAATGTGAATTTCGGCTCATTCAGTGTGCTACAATGTGAATGTCGGCTCATTCCGTGTGCTACATTGTGAATTTCGGCTCATTCAGTGTGCTATAATGTGAATTTCGGCTCATTCAGTGTGCTACAATGTGAATTTCGGCTCATTCAGTGTGCTACAATGTGAATTTCTGCTCATTCAGTGTGCTACAATGTGAATTTCGGCTCATTCAGTGTGCTACAATGTGAATTTCGGCTTATTCAGTGTGCTACAATGTGAATGTCGGCTCATTCAGTGTGCTACAATGTGAATTTCGGCTCATTCAGTGTGCTACAATGTGAATTTCGGCTCATTCAGTGTGCTACAATGTGAATTTCGGCTCATTCAGTGTGCTACAATGTGAATTTCGGCTCATTCAGTGTACTACAATGTGAATTTTGGCTCATTCAGTGTGCTATAATGTGAATTTTGGCTCATTCTGTGTGCTACAATGTGAATTTTGGCTCATTCAGTGTGCTATAATGTGAATTTTGGCTCATTCAGTGTGCTATAATGTGAATTTTGGCTCATTCTGTGTGCTACAATGTGAATTTCGGCTCATTCAGTGTGCTATAATGTGAATTTCGGCTCATTCAGTGTGCTACAATGTGAATTTCGGCTCATTCAGTGTGCTACAATGTGAATTTCAGCTCATTCAGTGTGCTACAATGTGAATTTCGGCTCATTCAGTGTGCTACAATGTGAATTTCGGCTCATTCAGTGTGGTACAATGTGAATTTCAGCTCATTCAGTGTGCTACAATGTGAATTTCGGCTCATTCAGTGTGCTACAATGTGAATTTCGGCTCATTCAGTGTGGTACAAGGTGAATTTCAGCTCATTCAGTGTGGTACAAGGTGAATTTCAGCTCATTCAGTGTGCTATAATGTGAATTTCGGCTCATTCAGTGTGCTACAAGGTGAATTTGGGCTCATTCAGTGTGCTACAATGTGAGCTTCGGCTCATTCAGTGTGGTACAAGGTGAATTTCGGCTCATTCAGTGTGCTACAATGTGAATTTCGGCTCATTCAGTGTGCTACAATGTGAATGTCGGCTCATTCCGTGTGCTACAATGTGAATTTCGGCTCATTCAGTGTGCTATAATGTGAATTTCGGCTCATTCAGTGTGCTACAATGTGAATTTCGGCTCATTCAGTGTGCTACAATGTGAATTTCGGCTCATTCAGTGTGCTACAATGTGAATTTCGGCTCATTCAGTGTGGTACAAGGTGAATTTCAGCTCATTCAGTGTGGTACAAGGTGAATTTCGGCTCATTCAGTGTGCTATAATGTGAATTTCGGCTCATTCAGTGTGCTACAATGTGAATTTCGGCTCATTCAGTGTGCTACAATGTGAGTTTCGGCTCATTCAGTGTGGTACAAGGTGAATTTCGGCTCATTCAGTGTGCTACAATGTGAATTTCGGCTCATTCAGTGTGCTACAATGTGAATGTCGGCTCATTCGGTGTGCTATAATGTGAATTTGGGCTCATTCAGTGTGCTACAATGTGAATTTCGGATCATTCAGTGTGCTACAATGTGAATTTCGGCTCATTCAGTGTGCTACAATGTGAGTTTCGGATCATTCAGTGTGCTACAATGTGAATTTTGGCTCATTCCGTGTGCTTCAATGTGAATTTCGGCTCATTCAGTGTGCTACAACGTGAATGTCGGCTCATTCCGTGTGCTACAATGTGAATTTCGGCTCATTCCGTGTGCTACAATGTGAATTTCGGCTCATTCAGTGTGCTACAATGTGAATTTCGGATCATTCAGTGTGCTACAATGTGAATTTTGGCTCATTCCGTGTGCTACAATGTGAATTTCGGCTCATTCAGTGTGCTACAATGTGAATGTCGGCTCATTCCGTGTGCTACAATGTGAATTTCGGCTCATTCAGTGTACTACAATGTGAATTTTGGCTCATTCAGTGTACTATAATGTGAATTTTGGCTCATTCTGTGTGCTACAATGTGAATTTTGGCTCATTCAGTGTGCTATAATGTGAATTTTGGCTCATTCAGTGTGCTATAATGTGAATTTTGGCTCATTCTGTGTGCTACAATGTGAATTTCGGCTCATTCAGTGTGCTATAATGTGAATTTCGGCTCTTTCAGTGTGCTACAATGTGAATTTCGGCTCATTCAGTGTGCTACAATGTGAATTTCAGCTCATTCAGTGTGCTACAATGTGAATTTCGGCTCATTCAGTGTGCTACAATGTGAATTTCGGCTCATTCAGTGTGGTACAAGGTGAATTTCAGCTCATTCATTGTGGTACAAGGTGAATTTCGGCTCATTCAGTGTGCTATAATGTGAATTTTGGCTCATTCAGTGTGCTACAAGGTGAATTTGGGCTCATTCAGTGTGCTACAATGTGAGTTTCGGATCATTCAGTGTGCTACAATGTGAATTTTGGCTCATTCCATGTGCTACAATGTGAATTTCGGCTCATTCAGTGTGCTACAATGTGAATGTCGGCTCATTCCGTGTGCTACAATGTGAATTTCGGCTCATTCAGTGTGCTATAATGTGAATTTGGGCTCATTCAGTGTGCTACAATGTGAATTTCGGATCATTCAGTGTGCTACAATGTGAATTTGGGCTCATTCAGTGTGCTACAATGTGAGTTTCGGATCATTCAGTGTGCTACAATGTGAATTTTGGCTCATTCCGTGTGCTACAATGTGAATTTCGGCTCATTCAGTGTGCTACAACGTGAATGTCGGCTCATTCCGTGTGCTACAATGTGAATTTCGGCTCATTCCGTGTGCTACAATGTGAATTTCGGCTCATTCAGTGTGCTACAATGTGAATTTCGGATCATTCAGTGTGCTACAATGTGAATTTTGGCTCATTCCGTGTGCTACAATGTGAATTTCGGCTCATTCAGTGTGCTACAATGTGAATGTCGGCTCATTCCGTGTGCTACAATGTGAATTTCGGCTCATTCAGTGTACTACAATGTGAATTTTGGCTCATTCAGTGTGCTATAATGTGAATTTTGTCTCATTCTGTGTGCTACAATGTGAATTTTGGCTCATTCAGTGTGCTATAATGTGAATTTTGGCTCATTCAGTGTGCTACAATGTGAATTTTGGCTCATTCAGTGTGCTATAATGTGAATTTTGGCTCATTCAGTGTGCTATAATGTGAATTTCGGCTCATTCCGTGTGCTACATTGTGAATTTCGGCTCATTCAGTGTGCTATAATGTGAATTTCGGCTCATTCAGTGTGCTACAATGTGAATTTCGGCTCATTCAGTGTGCTACAATGTGAATTTCGGCTCATTCAGTTTGCTACAATGTGAATTTCGGCTCATTCAGTGTGCTACAATGTGAATTTCGGCTCATTCAGTGTGCTACAATGTGAATTTCGGCTTATTCAGTGTGCTACAATGTGAATGTCGGCTCATTCAGTGTGCTACAATGTGAATTTCGGCTCATTCAGTGTGCTACAATGTGAATTTCGGCTCATTCAGTGTGCTACAATGTGAATTTCGGCTCATTCAGTGTGCTACAATGTGAATTTCGGCTCAATCAGTGTACTACAATGTGAATTTTGGCTCATTCAGTGTGCTATAATGTGAATTTTGGCTCATTCTGTGTGCTACAATGTGAATTTTGGCTCATTCAGTGTGCTATAATGTGAATGTCGGCTCATTCAGTGTGCTATAATGTGAATTTTGGCTCATTCTGTGTGCTACAATGTGAATTTCGGCTCATTCAGTGTGCTATAATGTGAATTTCGGCTTATTCAGTGTGCTACAATGTGAATTTCGGCTCATTCAGTGTGCTACAATGTGAATTTCGGCTCATTCAGTGTGCTACAATGTGAATTTCGGCTCATTCAGTGTGCTATAATGTGAATTTCGGCTCATTCAGTGTGCTACAATGTGAATTTCGGATCATTCAGTGTGCTACAATGTGAATTTTGGCTCATTCCGTGTGCTACAATGTGAATTTCGGCTCATTCAGTGTGCTACAATGTGAATGTCGGCTCATTCCGTGTGCTACATTGTGAATTTCGGCTCATTCAGTGTGCTATAATGTGAATTTCGGCTCATTCAGTGTGCTACAATGTGAATTTCGGCTCATTCAGTGTGCTACAATGTGAATTTCTGCTCATTCAGTGTGCTACAATGTGAATTTCGGCTCATTCAGTGTGCTACAATGTGAATGTCGGCTCATTCAGTGTGCTACAATGCGAATTTCGGCTCATTCAGTGTGCTACAATGTGAATTTCGGCTCATTCAGTGTGCTACAATGTGAATTTCGGCTCATTCAGTGTGCTACAATGTGAATTTTGGCTCATTCAGTGTACTACAATGTGAATTTTGGCTCATTCAGTGTGCTATAATGTGAATTTTGGCTCATTCTGTGTGCTACAATGTGAATTTTGGCTCATTCAGTGTGCTATAATGTGAATTTTGGCTCATTCAGTGTGCTATAATGTGAATTTTGGCTCATTCTGTGTGCTACAATGTGAATTTCGGCTCATTCAGTGTGCTATAATGTGAATTTCGGCTCATTCAGTGTGCTACAATGTGAATTTCGGCTCATTCAGTGTGCTACAATGTGAATTTCAGCTCATTCAGTGTGCTACAATGTGAATTTCGGCTCATTCAGTGTGCTACAATGTGAATTTCGGCTCATTCAGTGTGGTACAAGGTGAATTTCAGCTCATTCAGTGTGGTACAAGGTGAATTTCAGCTCATTCAGTGTGCTATAATGTGAATTTCGGCTCATTCAGTGTGCTACAAGGTGAATTTGGGCTCATTCAGTGTGCTACAATGTGAGCTTCGGCTCATTCAATGTGGTACAAGGTGAATTTCGGCTCATTCAGTGTGCTACAATGTGAATTTCGGCTCATTCAGTGTGCTACAATGTGAATGTCGGCTCATTCCGTGTGCTACAATGTGAATTTCGGCTCATTCAGTGTGCTATAATGTGAATTTCGGCTCATTCAGTGTGCTACAATGTGAATTTCGGCTCATTCAGTGTGCTACAATGTGAATTTCGGCTCATTCAGTGTGCTACAATGTGAATTTCGGCTCATTCAGTGTGGTACAACGTGAATTTCAGCTCATTCAGTGTGGTACAAGGTGAATTTCGGCTCATTCAGTGTGCTATAATGTGAATTTCGGCTCATTCAGTGTGCTACAAGGTGAATTTCGGCTCATTCAGTGTGCTACAATGTGAGTTTCGGCTCATTCAGTGTGGTACAAGGTGAATTTCGGCTCATTCAGTGTGCTACAATGTGAATTTCGGCTCATTCAGTGTGCTACAATGTGAATGTCGGCTCATTCTGTGTGCTACAATGTGAATTTCGGCTCATTCAGTGTGCTATAATGTGAATTTGGGCTCATTCAGTGTGCTACAATGTGAATTTCGGATCATTCAGTGTGCTACAATGTGAATTTTGGCTCATTCCGTGTGCTACAATGTGAATTTCGGCTCATTCAGTGTGCTACAACGTGAATGTCGGCTCATTATGTGTGCTACAATGTGAATTTCGGCTCATTCCGTGTGCTACAATGTGAATTTCGGCTCATTCAGTGTGCTACAATGTGAATTTCGGATCATTCAGTGTGCTACAATGTGAATTTTGGCTCATTTCGTGTGCTACAATGTGAATTTCGGCTCTTTCAGTGTGCTACAATGTGAATGTCGGCTCATTCCGTGTGCTACAATGTGAATTTCGGCTCATTCAGTGTACTACAATGTGAATTTTGGCTCATTCAGTGTGCTATAATGTGAATTTTGGCTCATTCTGTGTGCTACAATGTGAATTTTGGCTCATTCAGTGTGCTATAATGTGAATTTTGGCTCATTCAGTGTGCTATAATGTGAATTTTGGCTCATTCTGTGTGCTACAATGTGAATTTCGGCTCATTCAGTGTGCTATAATGTGAATTTCGGCTCTTTCAGTGTGCTACAATGTGAATTTCGGCTCATTCAGTGTGCTACAATGTGAATTTCAGCTCATTCAGTGTGCTACAATGTGAATTTCGGCTCATTCAGTGTGCTACAATGTGAATTTCGGCTCATTCAGTGTGGTACAAGGTGAATTTCAGCTCATTCAGTGTGGTACAAGGTGAATTTCGGCTCATTCAGTGTGCTATAATGTGAATTTCGGCTCATTCAGTGTGCTACAAGGTGAATTTGGGCTCATTCAGTGTGCTACAATGTGAGTTTCGGATCATTCAGTGTGCTACAATGTGAATTTTGGCTCATTCCATGTGCTACAATGTGAATTTCGGCTCATTCAGTGTGCTACAATGTGAATGTCGGCTCATTCCGTGTGCTACAATGTGAATTTCGGCTCATTCAGTGTGCTATAATGTGAATTTGGGCTCATTCAGTGTGCTACAATGTGAATTTCGGATCATTCAGTGTGCTACAATGTGAATTTGGGCTCATTCAGTGTGCTACAATGTGAGTTTCGGATCATTCAGTGTGCTACAATGTGAATTTTGGCTCATTCCGTGTGCTACAATGTGAATTTCGGCTCATTCAGTGTGCTACAACGTGAATGTCGGCTCATTCCGTGTGCTACAATGTGAATTTCGGCTCATTCCGTGTGCTACAATGTGAATTTCGGCTCGTTCAGTGTGCTACAATGTGAATTTCGGATCATTCAGTGTGCTACAATGTGAATTTTGGCTCATTCCGTGTGCTACAATGTGAATTTCGGCTCATTCAGTGTGCTACAATGTGAATGTCGGCTCATTCCGTGTGCTACAATGTGAATTTCGGCTCATTCAGTGTACTACAATGTGAATTTTGGCTCATTCAGTGTGCTATAATGTGAATTTTGGCTCATTCTGTGTGCTACAATGTGAATTTTGGCTCATTCAGTGTGCTATAATGTGAATTTTGGCTCATTCAGTGTGCTACAATGTGAATTTTGGCTCATTCAGTGTGCTATAATGTGAATTTTGGCTCATTCAGTGTGCTATAATGTGAATTTCGGCTCATTCCGTGTGCTACATTGTGAATTTCGGCTCATTCAGTGTGCTATAATGTGAATTTCGGCTCATTCAGTGTGCTACAATGTGAATTTCGGCTCATTCAGTGTGCTACAATGTGAATTTCGGCTCATTCAGTTTGCTACAATGTGAATTTCGGCTCATTCAGTGTGCTACAATGTGAATTTCGGCTCATTCAGTGTGCTACAATGTGAATTTCGGCTTATTCAGTGTGCTACAATGTGAATGTCGGCTCATTCAGTGTGCTACAATGTGAATTTTGGCTCATTCAGTGTGCTACAATGTGAATTTCGGCTCATTCAGTGTGCTACAATGTGAATTTCGGCTCATTCAGTTTGCTACAATGTGAATTTCGGCTCATTCAGTGTACTACAATGTGAATTTTGGCTCATTCAGTGTGCTATAATGTGAATTTGGGCTCATTCTGTGTGCTACAATGTGAATTTTGGCTCATTCAGTGTGCTATAATGTGAATGTCGGCTCATTCAGTGTGCTATAATGTGAATTTTGGCTCATTCTGTGTGCTACAATGTGAATTTCGGCTCATTCAGTGTGCTATAATGTGAATTTCGGCTCATTCAGTGTGCTACAATGTGAATTTCGGCTCATTCAGTGTGCTACAATGTGAATTTCAGCTCATTCAGTGTGCTACAATGTGAATTTCGGCTCATTCAGTGTGCTACAATGTGAATTTCGGCTCATTCAGTGTGGTACAATGTGAATTTCAGCTCATTCAGTGTGGTACAAGGTGAATTTCGGCTCATTCAGTGTGCTATAATGTGAATTTCGGCTCATTCAGTATGCTACAATGTGAATTTCGGCTCATTCAGTGTGCTACAATGTGAATTTCAGCTCATTCAGTGTGCTACAATGTGAATTTCGGCTCATTCAGTGTGCTACAATGTGAATTTCGGCTCATTCAGTGTGGTACAAGGTGAATTTCAGCTCATTCAGTGTGGTACAAGGTGAATTTTGGCTCATTCAGTGTGCTATAATGTGAATTTCGGCTCATTCAGTGTGCTACAAGTTGAATTTGGGCTCATTCAGTGTGCTGCAATGTGAGTTTCGGATCATTCAGTGTGCTACAATGTGAGTTTCGGCTCATTCAGTGTGCTGCAATGTGAGTTTCGGATCATTCAGTGTGCTACAATGTGAATTTTGGCTCATTCCATGTGCTACAATGTGAATTTCGGCTCATTCAGTGTGCTACAATGTGAATTTCGGCTTATTCAGTGTGCTACAATGTGAATGTCGGCTCATTCAGTGTGCTACAATGTGAATTTCGGCTCATTCAGTGTGCTACAATGTGAATTTCGGCTCATTCAGTGTGCTACAATGTGAATTTCGGCTCATTCAGTGTGCTACAATGTGAATTTCAGCTCATTCAGTGTACTACAATGTGAATTTTGGCTCATTCAGTGTGCTATAATGTGAATTTTGGCTCATTCTGTGTGCTACAATGTGAATTTTGGCTCATTCAGTGTGCTATAATGTGAATTTTGGCTCATTCTGCGTGCTGTAATGTGAATTTTGGCTCATTCAGTGTGCTAAAATGTGAATGTCGGCTCATTCAGTGTGCTATAATGTGAATTTTGGCTCATTCTGTGTGCTACAATGTGAATTTCGGCTCATTCAGTGTGCTATAATGTGAATTTTGTCTCATTCAGTGTGCTACAATGTGAATTTCAGCTCATTCAGTGTGCTACAATGTGAATTTCGGCTCATTCAGTGTGCTACAATGTGAATTTCGGCTCATTTAGTGTGGTACAAGGTGAATTTCAGCTCATTCAGTGTGGTACAAGGTGAATTTCGGATCATTCAGTGTGCTATAATGTGAATTTCGGCTCATTCAGTGTGCTACAAGGTGAATTTGGGCTCATTCAGTGTGCTACAAATGTTAGGTTCCTGGTGCTCAGGACAAGGGAGATGTTATGAAGTGAGTCCAGAGCACCAGGACGTAATGCTGGGAAAGGGGAATGGAAAGGCAATAGCCCCTGGCGCCCTATCTCCGTTGTCTCGCCCGTGCTGTCAGTACACTCTTGCAAAACTATGGTTGCTTGAGCCCATGGCAGCCGCGTTTGAAGGGCGGATTACGTCTGCCCAACTTCGATGCCCCCTCAGGTCTTAATGAGAGACAAAGAGTGTACCGAAAAATGTACCATATAAAAATATATTACAAGGAAGCGCATATATATATTTAATTAAAAATTGTAGATATTTTTTATTTATTTAATAGACAATTTTCTTAATAATGCATAGCATAATAAAGCCTTAAAACACACCAAATCTGCAGTGCAAACCAAGTCCAGAAACCGTGACTATTACCGTCCAGATAACCATATACCGCTGGAGCTCCAATGAGGATATTCTTTAAGCATACAAAATGCTATTTCTGTAACTCCCCGGTGAAGAGCTGGTTATTATTAAAAAGATGTATGTTGTTTACTTTGTATCCACAAGCCAGAACATTATACTTTTGTAGAGACTGCAAGTGTTCACAACGTGCCTGCCGCACAGCTGCTAGTGTTCCCTTTTCTCTCCCCACCGCCAATGATTTTTTGCTCACCACAGCCGTACGTTGAAGCCTCAGCGCGGCTAGATCTTAAACGGTCAGTGCCGAAGTTCTCCAGCGGGAGCGGCGGTGACAGCAGCGTCCACGGGGGAAGGGTGCACACTTCCAAGGTTGGTTTCAAGTGATTCTTTCAAAGTATCCTCTGGCATAGAGGGATTCTGGACAGCCTGCCGGTGTTTAAAAATGGATCCTTAACGCGTTTCTCCGTGCTTCCAATCTCACGGTTTCATCAGAAGGTATTGAGGTGCATTAGATTGTCCGTATTTAAATACCAGGTACCCAATCAATGGAGAGCATTAATTGATTAAGCTTTTACAGGTGCATTGATATTCTAAACCTGTCTTTCATCTCTCATTATTTTACACATTTAAGAACTATAATAAACTATAACAAAAGGCAACAACCTAATTATATTCATTGCACAGATATAAAAAACTATTTTATTTATAATATATACTACGTATTATTTCTTTATTTATTTTACACAAGAGACATAGGAGTTAGTTCATTTTAAATCTCTTTACAAATGATAGATATATTTTCGTATAGCCCAAACCAATATGAAGCCATGTGGCTCAAGAGGCTACGGCCTCCACCTGCAACCAGGCAGACCCGGGTTCGAATCACCCTCTCAGCTCCGGAAAAAAAAAAAGATTTTCCATTTACTTCAAATTCATTAGATTTTTATTTTATTAATGTTTTTCTCATATTAATTATATTTACTAAATTTATCGAAACCAGACGCAACTTGATTCTAAAAGATCTTCTAAATATATACACTCTCTTAATATGATTATATTCCAAATCTCATAAGGATGAAATGATTTAAAATAATGCATGTAGAAATCTTTATACAAACATAATTATCATATGACATCTAGACATATTATTCGGAAAGGAGTCCGGCCTATCCTACCATAACATAGTTTTATAGGATTAATATACCCCTGATATATTTGTAGTATAAGCCCTTATATACTTTTAATCTATATATATATATACACATATCACACATCTATTTTATCTTTCCCATATGTTTGTATATATGTGTGTATGTATATACACATAAATACCTCACACTCTCATGTTCTTAGATATTATTTTTGATCCTTCAAAGAGTGTAGACCCGACAATATTCCCCAGGAGTCACTTATCTTTTCACATTGTGCAATCAAAAGTCATATCACTCATTGAGATATCCTATATATTGTTCATCTCAATTGAATCGTACAAACCATTCGGAAATAATGTGCCCAGGGAAAAGATCCAAAACGCTTCGCGTTTACAAAGGAGATTGAATCTATCCCGCCTCTTGTTGTACTTTTGACATGTTCTACTCCTTGTATCTTGATCACTGAAACATTGCTATGATGTTTATATTTCACATGTCGCACTAAACTATGTGTACTGACCCCCCGTCTTATATTGTTTTTATGTTCTAAACATCTGATGTGTAGCATTCTAGTCGTGCGGCCTACATATTGTATGCCACATACACACGTAATTACATATATAACATATGTGGTGCGGCAGTTAATATGTTGTTGTATATCAAACATGGTCCCATTTGAATGGGATGTAATGGTTGTACTTTTATCTAGCATAGTGCTGCATGTGGAGCATCTTAATTTTCTACATCTATAGTTCCCTTTTTCCGTATGGAGCTTCTGTAACCATGTACTTTTGTTATTTGGAACATTATTTGTGGATTCATAGTGACTCGGTGCCAAAAAGTTTTTCAAACTAGAAGCCTTTTTGAAGATAACTTGTGGTTTATCTATTAATTCTTTTGATAAGATCTTATCAGTTTTTAGAATAGGATAATTCTTCTGAATGATACGTTTAATCTCTTTTGAACAAGCATTATATTTTGTTATAAATCTAGGTTGACCATCATTAATGGAATCTTGCACATCTTCCTTCTTTTTGTAAGTAAGAATGGACTCTCCGTCACATTTCAAAGCCTCATCAAACGCATACTCAATGATATCTATAGGGTAATTTTGTTCTTTAAATGCTTGGGTTAATTCTAAAGCTTGAACTTCAAATTGTTCAATTGTTGAACAATTTCTACGGAGTCTAAGATACTGACTTTTTGGTATATTATTGAGCCAGGGGCGGTGGTGACAACTATGATAATTTAGGAAATTATTGGTATCAACCTCTTTTTTAAAAGTAGAGGTGCTGATACAATTATTTTCTATTTTGAGGGCGATATCCAAGAAAGTGATTGAAGATTCATGTATTGTGCTCGTGAAAGATAACCCAAATTCGTTGTCATTAAGATGTGTCAAAAATTCCCCTATCTGATGCACATCCCCATCCCAAATAAAAACATGTCATCAATATATCTTCCATATAGCACCAGGTTCGCCCCGAATGGGCCACCCCAGACGTACTTATCTTCTAGGTGACACATATAGATGTTAGCTAAATTCGGGGCGAACCTGGTGCCCATTGCCACACCTAGTATCTGTAAATAAAATTTGGTATTAAATGTGAAATAGTTGTGAGTCATAATAAATTTAACCGCCTCCAAAATAAACCGTCTTTTACCTATATGTAATGATTTATCCATACTCAACGTGATTTCAAGTGCCTCAAGCCCCGATTTGTGAGGTATATTGGAGTACAATGACTCCACATCACAAGTCATAAATAAATAACTCTTTTTCCATTTTATATCTTTAATTAAATTGATAAAGTGGGTGGAATCTCTAATATATGATCTGAGACTTATAACATGTGGCTGTAAATAATAATCAGCAAAAGCAGATAAATTAGAAGTGAGGGACCCTATACCAGATATTATGGGACGCCCAGGAGGTGCATGCAGTGACTTGTGAATTTTAGGGAGGTGATAATAGGTGGGAATAACAGGGTGTGTAATAAATAAAAAAGAATACTCAGACTTGGATATCGCCCCCTCATCTAACGCCACATCCAGGAACTCTTTTAGTTCTTTCTGATATCTGGAGGTGGGGTCAGATTCAAGTGTTTTATAGAACAATGTACTGTTCAATTGTCTATACGCCTCCTTCAAATAGTCCTCAGTGTTTTGTACCACCGTCCCCCCGCCCTTATCTGCAACCCTAATTGTAAGTGATTTATCTTTAAACTATTCATAGCCCTCCTTTCTTGGGGATGTAGATTGTCTCGCTTCTTCATTAGTGTCTTTGAATTTTGACACAGTAATCTCATGTCATTTAAAGTCATATTAAAAAAGGTCTCAATTCCTCCACTAAGTTGAGTAGTGGGATAGAATTCTGATTTATTTTTGAAAGGGCCTTTCTTGTTTTTATCAGCTTCATACAAAGGTACCTCACTCATCTGACTATTATTTTCTTGTTTTAACTCAATAAGAATATTTAAAGGCAATAAATCCGCATCATCCAAAATTATAGGATGTCCCTCTTCGCCTTGTTTATTCGAAATTGGTACCCATCTAAGGAGTTATTTTTAGTGCGCTTGATTGTTACACAGGCTTGACAGTTTAAACCATTAGTGGTTGGACAGTCAAAACTGTGTGGTTTTGTTTAAAGAGTGTACCGAGACAGGGTGATAACAAGGGGCCCTCTTACTGAAACAACCAAAGCCAGGGGCTACTAACTAGCCTAAAACTAAATGTATGTGTGGCTTGCCGCCAAAGGAAAAGAACAACAAAGGAAATGCTGACCACACGCCGACACAATACTTTTGTGTACCGGCGGTGACAGCATAAGCAGAACCCTCTGCAAAACACCAGTGACAGAAATAATAATGGAATACAGCGGCCTAGGCCGACGGACGCGGCAGAGCCGCTACTCACGGAACCGGTACGAATACTGGCAAACGGACAGGAACTCCCAATGCTGCTGACACAGACTCTCAGAACTGGATGACAGGCAGAATCCCAAACGACAGACCGGTGGACACCAAGAAGCCAGAAACTTGACCAGGCACAGGCAAAGCCACTGGACCTCAGGACAGGAATGCCTAACGGCAGGACACGGGATCAGACACAGGAATCGACACAGGGACTGACACAGGAATCGACACAGGAAGCAGCTCGACTGACACTGCTACACATGAGCTCAGGAACTAGCAGGTACAAGCTCAGAACTCAAGCAGACTGGAAACCTAGAAATATCACCAGCATCTGTGAATTGCACTGAGCCAGCATATAACAGAGAGGCCTAATTAATAATCTCATGCAGCTGCCCTGTTGCATGACTCCAAACTGACAAGATGCAATTAGCAGCCAGGTGAGGCTGAACACATGGGAACAAGCTGCAATTACACAGACTCACCAGCGGCAGCAACCAAGAGTACTCTTAAACAGAGCAACGGGAAATCCTGGCCTGCGAAACAACTTATAAACATAAAATACCTAACTGACATGCAAAACAGGAATGAGCCACAGCCGTGGCTCATAACAACAAGGTGAATTTCGGCTCATTCAGTGTGCTACAAGGTGAATTTGGGCTCATTCTGTGTGCTACAAGGTGAATTTCGGCTCATTCAGTGTGCTACAAGGTGAATTTTGGCTCATTCTGTGTGCTACAAGGTGAATTTCGGCTCATTCAGTGTGCTACAATGTGAATTTTGGCTCATTCAGTGTGCTACAATGTGAATTTCGGCTCATTCAGTGTGCTACAATGTGAATTTCGGCTCATTCAGTGTGCTACAAGGTGAATTTTGGCTCATTCAGTGTGCTACAATGTGAATTTCGGCTCATTCAGTGTGCTACAATGTGAATTTCGGCTCATTCAGTGTGCTACAAGGTGAATTTCCACTCATTCAGTGTGCTACAATGTGAATTTCGACTCATTCAGTGTGCTACAATGTGAATTTCGGCTCATTCAGTGTGCTATAATGTGAATTTCGGCTCATTCAGTGTGCTACAATGTGAATTTCGGCTCATTCAGTGTGCTACAATGTGAATTTCAGCTCATACTGTGTGCTGTAATGTGAAAGGGTCACCAGTACTAGATAGTATGAGGGGTCCTACTATTGTGATGCATAATGTGTATAAGGGGTATATGGTGTGGTACCCTACACTGAAGGACATGCCCCCTTTTGAGTGGCCACGTCCCCTTCCCAGAGCACACGCGCGCTCTATTACAACCTTCACTTTTCTATACCCCCACTTCAAAATTTCCACTTCGACCACTGTGTGTATATGTGTATATATACTGTGTAGTTAGATAGATAGATGGATAGATGGATATAGATATGGATATATAAATTACATGTGTGTATATATATATATATATATATATATACTCATCAACACAGTATATATAGCTGGGAGCAGGGCCGGATTATATGAAGCGCAAATGGGGTGGTTGCAGTGGTGGTGGTGGTGGTGGTGGGGGGGGGTTGTGGCTGAAGTTTTGCCTAGGGTGCCAAAAAACCTTGCACTGGCCCTGGGTGTAGCTACCAAAGGTGCAGGGAGTGCAGCTGCTATGGGCCCAGAGCTGAGAGGGGCCACCTTCCCTGTCACAGTTACATGTGTTATATACAGGGTGCAGCTACCATAGGTGCAGGGAGTGCAGCTGCTATGGGTCCCAGAGCTGAGAGGGGCCACCTTCCCTGTCACAGTTACATGTGTTATATACAGGGTGTAGCTACCATAGGTGCAGGGAGTGCAGCTGCTATGGGCCCAGAGCTGAGAGGGGCCACCTTCCCTGTCACAGTTACATGTGTTATATACAGGGTGTAGCTACCATAGGTGCAGGCAGTGCAGCTGCTATGGGGCCAGAGCTGAGAGGAGCCACCTTCCCTGTCACAGTTACATGTGTTATATACAGCGTGTAGCTACCATAGGTGAAGGGAGTGCAGCTGCTATGGGACCCAGAGCTGAGAGGGGCCACCTTCCCTGTCACAGTTACATGTATTATATACAGGGTGTATCTACCATAGGTGCAGGGAGTGCAGCTGCTATGGGGCCCAGAGGTGAGAGGGGCCACTTTCCCTGTCACAGTTACATGTGTTATATACATGGTGTCGCTACCATAGGTGCAGGGAGTGCAGCTGCTATGGGGCCCAGAGCTGAGAGGGGCCACCTTCCCTGTCACAGTTACATAAGTTATATATATTTTTCACCATTGTGAGCACATATAGGCCTTTACAAATGTTTTCTTTGTGGCCTCTACTATATCTTGTTATGCCCGTGTACCTGCTCATTGTAATGTGGTATATAAATGAACAGAAGGGCATTATAATGTTACATACTTTAATATGAACTGGGGCACTGTAATATGACATAAACTGGGAACACTGTCATAATGTAAATTGGGGTACTCTGTTGCGTAATGTGTTCTAGCAGCCCTACAATCTCACATAACGTGAGCTAGGGCACTATTATGATTTATAAAATAAACTAGGGCACTTTTATGGGGAATACAATTAACAACTGCTGCAGAGTGGTGTCTCTCTAGAAGCACTGGGATAGGGGTCCTTCAAATGTTGCTATGGGGCCCACAAAGTTCTGGCTATGCCCCTGCCTTGAGGTGCACACTTTCTGCACCCTGAGCACCAGCGGTGGTTCTACACAGGCCACCATGGGCACTCCACCTCGTCCATTATCAACACTTGCTCCTGCATATGGCACTCACACCTAAGCTTCTGCTACTAATTAATGTAACACTTTTTAACACTCATGGGTATATCCTATAAGCACAGCAGTGGAACTTTACAGCTGCTAATAGGTTCGCGTGGGGTTATCTTATTAGCCCTGACGCTGGCATCCTTATCCCCCAATGCTGGCATTTAGCAGGTATTATGGTTCGCGTGCCGCATAATCGCCGATGAGGAGTCATCAGAGACGTGATAACACACGGGACTGGGAATTTACCCTGGATCCCATGTGTTTTTCGTGCGATCACCAGTCCTTTTTCGGCCATTAAAAATGGAGTCTAATTTGATATCACAATAATGACCATCGGTCATAAATCCCAATATCTGGCTGTTTTTATTGTCCAAAAATACATTGAGGCTAATTGGATACCCCCCTTATACTGCTACCTCTTCCTAGTGTGATGCCTTGGGGCGGTTGGGCTGTGCTGACCGGCAGGGTCCGGTTTTCTTAACTTGAACCTTAGGAATGTTAGGGACCCACCTGATGAGGTCACCTGGCTGTGGTAGGTGGGCCCATATTTTTGGCCAAAAACTTTGCTAAGAACATCAATTTTACCCTATGTTAAATTGTAGAGTTTATTATAATTGTTCTGATTTACCAGTGTTCTTATTTTGACATGTCTGGCTTAGAGTGTGCACCTGCATTTTTCTTTTTTCTTTTCTTTCTGGGTGGCACTATAATTCTCGGCATGGTAGCACCTCTTACTATGTTTTGAATTAAGGTGTGCATTACTTGTACTTGCCTATGCCATGTCCAGCAACACGCAGTGGACATCCTTACTGCAGCTTGGGACTAAGCGCTCCTAGCTGCAGTCATGCTCCTTGCCAAGGACTATTACATGTACCACTGTCTCGTCATCACTGAAAGGTCCGTTAAAAATGGCGCAGCAGCGCGAGGGTTAACCCCTCTAACTGCCATGGCCGCCATCTTGGCCATGTGGTCCGGGTTTCCAGCCGCATCACTATTTTGTTTTTCCCACATACTGTAGCTGTTTTTGTGTTTAGTCTTGTGGGCATGACACAGTGGGGCTCTCCTTGGCCGACCCCAAGTGGGCAATCACACATCGATTACCCGGTGAGGTACTGTATATTCCTAAAATGTACAGTACAGTACGTTGGAGAGTAAAAGAGCAGGCGAATATTTATCTCCCTCTCTCCTGCGCCCTCTGGAATGCCAGATCTGTCTTTAATAAACTGGTCCCCACCCATGACCTTTTCATCTCAAATTCCTTGCATCTCCTAGCCATCACTGAAACTGGGATTCCCCCCCCCCCCTCGACACAGTTTCTCCTGCTGCCCTCTCTGCAGGGGGTCTCACATTTTCACACCCCCTCCCCCTGACCTGGGGGTCATCATGGTGGTAGTGTTGGGCTCCTACTACCCTCTAGCTCAGGCCTGGCCAACCTGTGGCTCTCCAGCTGTTGTGAAACTACACATCCCAGCATGCCCTGCCACAGTTTTGCTATTAGGGAAAGTTAAAACTATGGCAGGGCATGCTGGGAAATGTAGTTTCACAACAGCTGGAGAGCCACAGGTTGACCAGGCCTGCTCTAGCTACTCATACCAACTCATACCACCAGAACCATCCCTTACATTCTCTACATTTGAGATCCATGCCATACGCCTCTTCCAACCTGTTCATCTTCAAGTAGCTGTCATTTACCGCCCCCCTGGCTTTCCCTCCAAATTCCTTGACAACTTTGCTTCTTGGCTTCCTCACTTCCTCTCTTCTGACATTCCCTCCATTATGCCGGAGGAAGAGAGATGCATCTGCAAACTATCTTCCTCCAGCATAGTATTAGAAGCCTCAGCATGATAGCAGCTCTTGATATCTTTAGTAATAGGATGTGCAGTCCAGGTCCCCCCCCCCCCCCTCTTTCCACTATATTTGTGTATATATTGTACACTGGAAGACAAGGCTTCCTTCCTCTGGTATTAGCACTCCTCCCATTCACTCTCAGGTGTTTTAATTAGCTGGGCTCCTGCATTTCAGATCACACATTGATAAGGCCCTATTTAGAGGTAAGTCCTGAATAAATTTATAGAATGTGACAGTATTAGGAATGTTAGGGACCCATGTGATGAAGTCACCTGGCCGCGGTACATGGGCCCGCATATTTGCGCAAATGTGTGCTAAGAACTTCAATTATACTCCATGTTAATTGTGAGGGTTTATTTAAATTATTTTTACTATTAGTGTTCTTAGTGCTAGGAGTGTGCATCTTCATCTCTCTTCCTCCAGCATAGTATTTGAAGCCTCAGCATGATAGCACCTCTTGATATCTTTAGTAATAGGATGTGCAGTCCAGGCCCCCTTTATTCCCTCCATTATCCTAGGCGATTTCAAAATCCCTATTGATAATCCCACAAAATCACCTGCCTCTAAACTCCTTAACCTCACCTCTTCTCTTGGTCTCTCCCAGTGGACCTCCTCCCCCTCCCATGTGAGTGGAAGCTCACTGGATCTGCTTTTCACTCACCGCTGTGATCTTTCTGATTTCTCTAACTCCCTGTTCCCCCTCTCTGCCATCACCTGCTCACTATTAAACCTATCTCTATCTGCTTCTCCATCTTTACCCCCTAAGACTACCATCACTAAGCGTAACATTGAGGCTATTGACACCACTTCCCTATCTTCCCTGTTTGACTCACTGCTCTCTCCTATTCTCTCTCTTTCCTGCCCTGAGCAAGCTACTTCCCTTTACAATGCATCCCTTACCTCTGCTCTTGACTCTGTCGCCCACCAACCACTATTAACCCTCGCAGATCGACACCTCAACCCTGGCACACCAAATGCACCAGATATCTGCAAAAATGCTCACGTACCACTGAGCGTCAGTGGAGGAAATCACGCAATAAGGCCAACTTCCTCCACTACAAATTTATGCTCTCATCCTAGTTTGCTGCCCTTACCTTCTCAAAACAATGTTACTTCAAAAACCTCATCTCCTCCCAATCCTCAAAGCCCAGGCGCCTCTAGGCCACTGTCAACTCGCTCCTCTGCCCACCCCCACCTCAACTCCCCTCTTCGCTTTCTGCTCTTGACTTTGCCACCTACTTCACATCCAAAATTGACTCTATTCGTCAGGACATAACATCTCACCAGAACCTGAGCAACCCCCCTCCTCCATTTCTCAACCCCGCCTCTCCTTCCCTCCTACCAACTCTGACATCTTTCTTCCCTGTATCTAGAGAGGAAGTCATGGTCCTCATCCAGTCCTCACCCTCCTCCACCTCCCCACTTGACCCTATTCCCTCTCGCCTTCTCCGCTTTCTCTCTTCTTCTGCCTGTTTCCATCTTGCCCATCTACTCACTCTCTCACTCTCATCAGGCACTGTCCCTTGTGCTTTCAAGCATGCACTTGTCTCCCCTATTCTTAAAAAACCTACCTTTGATCCAACCAATCTCTCCAACTACCGACCCTTCTCTCTTCTCCCTTTTGCCTCCAAACTCCTTGAGTGTATTGTCTACAACCGCATCACTGTCTTTCTTTCCTCCCACTCACTGCTTGACCCTTTCCAGTCTGGTTTCCGTCCTCAGCACTCCACTGAAACTGCCCTCACAAAAGCCTGCAATGACCTCCGTGCTGCTAAATCCAGGGGCCACTACTCTCTGCTTATTCTCCTTGACCTCTCTGCTGCTTTTGACACTGTAGACCACCCTCTCCTCCTGAAAATTCTTTACTCCCTTGGTTTGCATGATACTGCTCTCTCCTGGCTGTCCTCCTACCTTTCTGACCATTCCTTCTCTGTCTCCTCTCATGACTCCACCTCCCCCCTTCTTCCTCTACCAGTAGGCGTCCCCCAAGGTTCTGTTCTTGGGCCTCTCCTTTTCTCTCTCTACACATCCTCATTAGGTTAGCTCATTAGCTCTTTTGACTTAAAATATCATCTCTATGTTGACGATACTCAAATCTACCTTTCCTCCCCTGACCTCTCCCCTGCTCTCCTCACTCGTATCTCCAACTCTCTCTCTACTATCTCCTCCTGCATGTACCAGCGCTTTCTTAAACTTAACATGTCTAAGGCTGAGCTGATCATCTTCCCTCCCTCCCGTATAACCTCACCTCCCACACTTTCATTATCCATTGATGGCACAACTATCTCCTCTAGCCCACAAATGCGATGTCTTGGAGTAATCCTTGACTCCTCCCTCCTTGAAACCACACATTTAGTACCTCTCAAAAACCTGCCATTTCCATCTCAAAAACATCTTCAAGGTCAGACACTTTCTCACCCAGGATACTACTAAGACCCTCATCCACTCACTGGTCATCTCCAGATTGGACTACTCCTATCTGGCCTCCCTCAAAAATGTCTCTCCACACTTCAATCTATCCTCAATGCTGCTGCCCATCTCATCTTCCTCACCAAACATACTACATCCACATCCCATCTCTAACAGGACCTTTACTGGCTTCCCTTCACATTCAGAATCCAAATCAAGCTTCTCACACTCACCTACAAAACCCTCACCCACTCTTCTCCCTTACATCTCTGACCTTATCTCTCTTTACATTCCCACCCGTCCTCTTCGCTCCGCTAATGCACACCGTCTCTCCTGCCAACTGATTACCTCCTCCCAGTCCTACCTACAACATTTTGCACGTGCTGCTCCCTATCTCTGGAATGCTCTACCTCTCCCCATCCGACTCTCCACCTCTCTACAAAACTTCAAACGGGCTCTCAAGACCCACTTCTTCACCAAACTCAGCCAACTCTCCTCCTAACCCTCTTGTCTATGCTCACTGTCTACCCCTTCTGTGTCACCCCGGTCTGTTAGCCCCTCACCTTTTAGATTGTAAACTTGCAAGAGCAGGGACTTCTTTCCTCATGTTCCTTTCCTTTTCTCACTTACACTATCTTATACTCCATACTCCCTTTGATGGCACCTGACCCCGGGTTTTCTATACCTGTCCTATTTTGTCATGTACTGTAAGTGCGGTTTTCTTGTTTGCTCATTTTATTATGTACTGTGTAATGGGCGCTGAGGATCCCTTGTGGCGCCATATAAACAAAGGATAATAATAATAATAATAATAATAATAATAATTCCCCACCTTACACCCCCTGGGTATTACCAGTACAGCAGTCACAGCTTTTATTAAACTTATTACTACCCATACAAGGCATCTTTAGGGTTATGATTATTTATGCAATGACATCAAGTGGAATACAGAAAAAGGAAGATTATTACAAAGAACAAAACATTTTGTCTGTCTGTTTCACCCCTCCATTACTACCAACTATAGCCCCTACTTATCTGTAGCCATCCTGTAAGCAGGGCCGGTGCTAGGGTGTTTGGCGCCCCCCCTGCAAACCATAAATTTGCGCCCTCCCATACTTCACAAAGGGTCACGCTTGGAAAAGGGGTGTGGCCTTACAGGGAAGGGGCGTGGCCACACAATAGTACCCCCATTTCAAATTACGCCACAGTAGCACAATTTTATTCACATTACACCGCACTTAGTAGTGCTGCATATATACATAATGCCCCCAATAGTACTGCCACTTATATACATAATGCCCACAGTAGTGTCCCTTGTACATATAATGCCCACAGTAGTAGTGCCGCTAATACACATAATGTCAATACTACTAGTGCCACAAATACACAACCTGTAATAACCACAGTAGTAGCGCCGATTATACATAATGCCCACAGTATGCAGATTATACACATAATGTCCATAGTAGTAGTGCTGCTTATACACATAATGCCCCCAGTAGTAGTGCTGCCTATACACATAATGACAATACTAGTAGTGCCGATAATACACATACTGTAATACCCACAGTACTAGCACACCTTATACATAATGCCCACAGTATGCCAATTATACACATGCCAATAGTAGTAGTGCTGCTTGTACACATAATTCCCATAGTAGTAATGCCGCTTATACACATAGTAGTGCTGCTTATACACATAATGCCCATAGTAGTAGTGCCGCTTATACACATAATGCCCATAGTAGTAGTGCTGCTTATACACATAATGCCAATAGTAGTAGTGCTGCTTGTACACATAATTCCCATAGTAGTAATGCCACTTATACACATAGTAGTGCTGCTTATACACATAATGCCCATAGTAGTAGTGCCGCTTATACACATAATGCCCATAGTAGTAGTGCCGCTTATACACATAATGCCCCAGTAGTAGTGCTGCTCATACATTATGCCCATAGTAGTAGTGCCGCTTATACACATAATGCCCATAGTAGTAGTGCTGCCTATACACATAATGCCAATACTAGTAGTGCTGATAATACACATACTGTAATACCCACAGTACTAGCACACCTTATACATAATGCCCACAGTATGACAATTATACACATAATGTCAGTAGTAGTGCTGCTTATACATATAATGCCCATAGTAGTAGTGCCACTAATACACATAATGCCCATAGTAGTAGTGCCGCTTATACACATAATGCCCCAGTAGTAGTGCTGCTCATACATAATGCCCATAGTAGTAGTGCCACTTATACACATAATGCCCATAGTAGTAGTGCCGCTTATACACATAATGCCCATAGTAGTAGTGCCGCTTATACACATAATGCCCATAGTACTAGTGCTGCTCATACATAATGCCCATAGTAGTAGTGCCGCTTATACACATAATGCCCATAGTAGTAGTGCTGCTTATACACATAATGCCCATAGTAGTAGTGCCGCTTATACACATAATGCCCATAGTAGTAGTGCCGCTTATACACATAATGCCCATAGTAGTAGTGCTGCTCATACATAATGCCCATAGTAGTAGTGCCGCTTATACACATAATGCCCATAGTAGTAGTGCTGCTTATACACATAATGCCCCCAGTAGTTGTGCTGCTCATCATAATGCCCATAGTAGTAGTGTCGCTTATACACATAATGCCCATAGTAGTAGCGCCTTCCAGTAAGGATGCAGTCATTACGTCTACATGATACCACAGTGTCGATAGTTATGATGTCAACATTGTTGAACTGTTGACATGGAACTTTTTGGCATCTGCAGAATTTCAACATGTTTACAATACCAACATGTGAAATGTAGAAATTCTGCAGGCACTGGAGGGTTAGGGTAAAGCTAGGTACACACTATGCGATTTTTGTGGTCAAATCGGCAAATGGGAGAACATCTTTGCCACTGGAAGTTCCCGACATCTGCACTAGACATTAAATTATTTTTTTTATTTTCCTAGAAGTTTGCGATTTTCTGCCACACCACGCTGAAATTGTATATATCTGTCTACAAAGAGGATGAGGTAATCAGGATAAACCATAAGAACTATGGGTAGATCATGGACAATTGCCCACATGCTGCACGATATCGGGACCTTTTGGCTGATATATTCTGTCAAGGACGACTGATCGGAAAATTGAACGCCAGTTTTTCTGTCCGTATTTGAACCATTTTTTTTTTGTGTGTGTGTGTTTGGCCAAAACGCTCATTCCTACACACTACATGAGAAAACAGGCAGATCACCCGATTATTACTGGCAAATCGACACAATAATTGTATAGTCGTTACCTAGCTTTAGGCTGCGGCAGCGGAGGGTAAGGTACCAGTGGGAGGGTCAGGTTTAGGCTGCTGGAGGGGTGGTCAGGGTTGGGCCCTAGGGACAGGGTTATGCTGGCCATACACTAGGTCACGGTTCCGGTATGAATGGTCGACCATGTTATTGTCGACAGTCATTAGGTCAACCACTATTGGTCGACAGTGACATGGTCGACATGGACACATGGTCGACACATGAAAATGGTCGACACATGAAAGTTCGACATATGAAAAGGTCGACATGAGTTTTTTTACTTTTTTTGGTGTCGTTTTTTGCGTAAAGTGACTGGGAACCCCAAATAGTGCACCGCGTCCCCTCGCATGGCTCACTTCGCTCGCCATGCTTCGGGCATGGTGCCTTCGCTCCGCTACCGCTTCGCTCGGCACACTTTACCGTTCCAATCGTAGTCCATGTGGATCGTAAAGTATGGAAAAGTTCCCCAAAAGAAAAAAAAGTTAAAAAATTCATGTCGACCTTTTCACGTGTCGACCATTTTCATATGTCGACCATGTGTCCACGTCGACCATGTCAATGTCGACCAATAGTGGTCGACCTAATGACTGTCGACCATAACATGGTCGACCATGTGAACGGATACCCTAGGTCACACGTTCTCAAACTCGGTCCTCAGGACCCCACACGGTTCATGTTTTGCAGGTCACCTGTAGATTTTTAAAATGTGACAGTTGGCGATACACAGTGCAGCTGCCGGGTGACATGGAAAACGTGAACCGTGTGGGGTCCTGAGGACCGAGTTTGAGGACCACTGCACTAGGTTGATATTGTGTACAAATACACGATATTGATATTGACCTATCATTCGACCCATTGCATGCACATCGTGCATGTTAATGGGTGCGAATACGATGTGATGCTCGGTTCTGCGGGTCACACGTTGCATCAGCTGATCATATGTGCTGCACCTATGATCAGCCGATCCCGTCAACTCCCCGGCAACTGCGGAGGTACAATAGATTGTACGGTGATGAAAGACAAATGCGCTGGTTCTACCTCTTTATTTTTATTTGTCTGACATTCATTTTTTCCTTTTGTTTTCCCGAGTTTGCCTGCCTTGCATAAACATTGTTTGACCTTATGAAAACCTGTCTGGAGAGCACTTACGGTTTTATTGTACCATCACGACGGCTTGGTGAGTCTTCTCATCCTGGGGAGGGTGTGTGTGTGTTATTTTCTGTCTGTGGCGGAACAGAACAGTGGGTCTCGTCTCGTGTTCTGCTTCTTTTCCCTCCTCAGCAATGCAGGACATAAAAGAGATCATAAACGGGAGATATACTTAAGCCATAAAAACACATTGCATCCTCTGTATCATGATGCGGAGGGTCGGCTGGGACGCCGAGCAACCTTCGCCTCATGCATTCCTATGTTCTCCTTGCACTGTGGATATGAGGAAATTGAAGTGGAAATCTGGGATCGCATGAAATTATCATGAACTGCAGGGTTGGTGGGTGGTAAAGCAATTCAATGTTAGAATTCCTATTTTATTGGGCCATTTCGCACTTAAGTCATATTATGGTGAGCAGGGAAGAAGATTAGGGGCTATAATTATGCAGCTTGGGGGTTGTGGGTACAAATATATATTGGGACTTTATTAAAACAAAATGGTAATTATATTAGTGGCAGATTAATAAAGAAACATTATTGTGCATTAAAGCCTTATAAATGTTTGTGATGACGAAAAATGAAATCACTTTCTTCCATGTGAGGGTATAAAGGTCACTGCCGCCCCCGTCCAGCACTCACAGAAGAACAGGCCGATCCGCACAGCTGATCCCATCACAAGATGCAACATTTCCCAGTGATGATGACGTTCTGGCCCACATACTCTGCTTCATAGGCAAGGGTCCTGTATTTGTGCACAGGTGTCTTAATTCAGTTTACTGGAGATTGTAGACACATGATGCATTTACAGAGGAAGGATCTCCTATGCCAAAACATTGGTGTCATTCCGAGTTGATCGCTCGCTTGCAGTTTTTAGCAGCCGTGCAAACGCTATGCCGCCTCCCACTGGGAGTGTATTTTAGCTTAGCAGAAGTGCAAACAAAAGGATCGCAGAGCGGCAACAAAATAATTTTGTGCAGTTTCAGAGTAGCTTCAGACCTACTCAGCGCTTGCGATGACTTCAGACTGTTTAGTTCCTGTTTCTTTTGACGTCACGAACACGCCCTGCGTTCACCCAGCCACGCCTGCGTATTTCCTGGCACACCTGCGTTTTTTTCGAACACTCTCTGAAAACGGTCAGTTGACACCCAGAAACGCCCACTTCATGTCAATCACTCTGCGGCCAGCAGTGCGACGGAAAAGCTTTGCTAGACCTTGTGTGAAACTACAACGTTCGTTGTAATAGTACGACGCGCGTGCGCAGAAATGCCATTTTTTTGCCTGATCGCTACACAGCGAACGAAAGCAGCTAGCGATCAACTCAGAATGACCCCCATGGTGACATAGGGACTGAATATGACTCTCTGACCTGATAGCTACCATGGATATGTTGGATATGTTAAAAGTTTAGCTTTCAGTGTATTATGTGGCTGAGAAATATATTCTAAACCTATAAGGTCCATGGCAGGCATGCTGTGCTATGTAGTTCCACAATACCGAGGAGCCTCTTCTGTAACTAGCATTATCAAGCTGTCCAGGGAGCTTGAAGAATTATATTTCCATCAGAAGATATCCAATCTGAGACATAGGGACCTTTTTATTGTGTACAGACACTTTGTGGCGATATGTAACAGTTTCTTATTACCGCGTATCACAGCAATAAGAGAATATCCCTTCTGCAACATTGGGCTTTCATCTCACCGAAGGCAGAAATATTATTTTTAAAAGTTAAAGCAGAGACAGAGGGGGATATGTAATAGCAGGGGCGAAGTGGGCCACAGCGGAAAACCCCGGTTGGCCCTACTGCCTAAAGGCCCATCCCCCCTCTCTAGGTACCAGGATCCAGGTTGTGCACTTGCATTATACATTATACATATGTTACATTCTATAGTGCATTGCAGTTGCCTCTATGGTGGCTGGCCAGACCCCTAAACATGGGCTCCTAACACTGCATACCCCCCCCCCGGTGGGCCCACCATGCCTGACACTGTGTAATAGTGCAGCCATTGTGCAGATTCCAGCCAGTCTACCTGAAGTGGTAATCATTTCAAAGACAAAACCAGTCTGGTTTGGGAGCAGAGCAGAAGAGAGACAGAAACTTTGCACCTTGGTAAAACCATGCTGCGCTGCAGGTGGGGCAGATGTAAGGTGCAGAGAGAATTAGATGTTGGCATGGGCACGTCCAATCTCAAATCTAAATTGCAGTGTAAAGCTGGGTACACACTCGACGATATATCAGCCGTTCGATGTAACAGGCAATGTATCGCTAGCAGATCGGCAGGTGTGTACACCCAATGTGTCTGTGAATGACATCGTTCAATCGATTATTCTGTGATTTCATAAATAATTTATACTGTGATGTACGATACTAATGAGGATTAATATATAGGCACAATAATTTATAGTTACATTTATGCACATATAATATTTGTTTTTATTTATTTGTGTAAATATTTATGTTTGTTATCTATATTGAGTGACTTGAGAAAGCATTGAGATATGTAAGGTTTATGTATTTTATCTATAGCATCTATATTTTATGATTTCATCAGGATTATTATAGCGCTGACGCTGTCTCTCTTCCTTTATTAGTTTTAGCAGAATAGAACCTCTTGGTACAGCGGCCAGACCCTACGCGTTTCATAACATCGGACTTTGTCATCTGGACAGAGCAGTGTAAAGCCAAAACCTTTGGTAGTTAATGATGACCGCACATTGTATGTAACTGTTCCAGACAGCTGAAGCCTAAAAATCCCACAACACAACTTTGAGTATTCAACTCCATAAGAATCCACTTTTCGTAAACTCCCATTATTAACAATTTCAAAATTGGTACACGGCCACGTCTGACTCGAAGAAGAGTGTTTGTGGCTGCATTCCCTTAAGGGGATGTGCTTATTATAACAGGCGCTCTGGAGCAAGAGGATAGCCCCAACCCTCCGCCCTTAAATATACCTTTGCATTGCCCAGGGCAGCAGACACACCTATTGCTGGGATACAGCCCCTGCTCACTGTGCCGGGCTATGGTCCAAATTCCTGCATATCAGAACAAACATGACCTGCGGGATAGCGGCACTGTCCCCTTAAATCAGGACTGTGGTCCAAAATAATTGCACACGTTCAGTCTCCCTCAACATATAGCATCAGACAACACTTTGGAAACTCAAAGACCGTTGGGGGGGATAAAATCTGGGATCCGGTCTGAAGATCGACAGTGTCTAGGTCGACAATGTTTAGGTCGACCACTATAGGTCGACAGTCACTAGGTCGACATGGATGGAAGGTCGACAGGGTTTCTAGGTCGACATGTGCTAGGTCGACAGGTCTAAAGGTCGACGTGAGTTTTTCAAAAATTTTTTCTTTTTTTGAATTTTTTCATACTTAACGATCCACGTGGACTACGATTGGAATGGTAAAGTGTGCCGAGCAAAGCGGTAGCGGAGCGAAGGCACCATGCGAAAGGACGCGGTGCACTAATTTGGGATCCCGGTCACTCTACGAAGAAAACGACACCAAAAAAAAAATCCTCATGTCGACCTTTAGACCTGTCGACCTAGCACATGTCGACCTAGAAACCCTGTTGACCTTCCATCCATGTCGACCTAGTGACTGTCGACCTATAGTGGTCGACCTAAACATTGTCGACCTAGACACTGTCGATTTGATGAACCACACCCATAAAATCTACCTTGGCACAAGAAGATAAGAAGAGTTAACTCATTTTTTTTTTTTTTTTTAATACATCTCAGTGTTCTCCCATAATTATAGGCCCATTATAAACTGCTGCCGGAGATGAAACCTGTAATCACCTGTAATCTGTAGACTCTCTACATTAAAGTATAAAATGTATTCCGCGGAGAAGCAGCGCTCAGTATCCTGCCACGTACTGTTCTGATATTCCGTATCGCAGAGATAAACCGGGATTTCTGGATAGTCTCCCACTGGATTATTTAGCAATTTTTAAAATGTAATTTCCTCCTGGTTGGGCCCTTTGGAGTGTGGGGGGCTAATTACATTCCCGTCTTTTCTTATTTCAGCCAGAAAATCTTTGCGCCGGTTATCATCCCAATTTATGTCTCTGTGGAACACTTCTAAGTGTAAGATGGAATGAGCTGCTCTGACCAACAACATGACAATTTATAAACACTGGGCTAATGGTGATAGTGTTACTGGGTCCTATGTGGCTGCTAACGAGTAACACATCCTCCTTGCAAGAGGGGAACTGTCCGTTCTCCATTTTTGCTTTTTTGGGGGGGATTTTGGAGCAGAAAAAAAAATCTAAAAAGTAAAGGATTTCTTATGGGTCGTAGAGTAGTCTGCTGTCCATACATTGAAGGTGTTTTGATATGGCCACTGAAACACACCCCTGACACCTCCTGTTTTTGTGACGACTTTAGGTCACCTCTCCGTCCCAACACTGGCCCGCTCATGAATCTCAGAAGCCGTCTCTAGTAATAGTGATGCTGTACACAAAGTTTGGTTCCTGCATGCACTATAAAGGCCCATACACACTATGGGGTATATTCAATTAGCGTCGGATCCATTCCGACATGCATTTGTCGGAGTGGATCCGACAACCCATATTTAAATCTCATCTCAATTCAACTTTTTCAAGTTGAATTGAGATAAGGGACCCATAGGAGGAGAGGGGGAGGGGCTAGCAGCGGGGAGACCAGCGGGGACAGCCACCGGCAGACGGAGGAGATCAGCGCTACAGAAGCGCTGCAGGAGGATGTTACACAGCCGCCCGACCTCACGGCAGTGTCCACCCAGCTCCAGCAACCGTGACCTCACTTGCTGAAGCTGGGTGGAAGCTGCCGCGAGCGGCGCGGCTGTGAGACATCCTGCTACAGCGATGTGCTGTAGCGCTGATCTCCCCTGTATGCCCGCGGCTGTCCCCCGTCTCCCTGCAGCTCCCCCCCTCTCCTCCTCTGGGTCCCAAATCTCAGTCCGACATTTTTTTTATGTCAAACTGAGATGGTCGAAAAGGGGGCCAAAACCTGACGGTTTTGGCCCCGTTTTTCGACACAAACACGTGGATCGGCAGCTATACCGCCGATCCACGTGCTTTTCGACAAGTCAAATTCATCGACTTGTCGAAAAAATTTGGGATATACTGAATAGGTCGACAGACTGCAGCTTTCGACTTCAATTGAATATACCCCTAAATGAGTCCCCGCTGACGCTGATATTGGTGGCGGGGAGCTGGCGGGCATATTGCCAGTGGGGAAGGGAGTGATGGCGGGGGGGGGAGGGAAGGATATCCATGTTGCATCTGGCTGTTGTTAACGAGGACCTCCCTCATCTGTACACGTTCAGACGAGGTAGGGGATCGTTAACAATGCGTGGGAGCATGCATTGTAAACGACATTGAGTGTACACACTGGATGAGATTGTAATGTTCTCGCTCAGATCGGCCCTTTGGAGTGAGATCTTTTACTTTCTCGTCTAGTGTGTATGGGCCTTTAGGGGTTACCAGGCTTTTTGCAAAGAAGCAAATCCTTAGCACTGCATCCATCTCTGATGCAGCTAATTGTCCCAAATGGTCCAAAGCAGCAGCCCTGGAAAATTATATTTGTTTCTTATTAAAGGGATTGGTGCAACCCTAATTATTGGGGGTGCTTTATGCAATCCAATGTTAACTGCACCCATAAATGTCAAATGTACACATACTGTATACGCACAATTAAACATGCTTGAATAGAGCCTAGAGCAAACAATGTCCCATTGAAAGTATAAGCCAATATCCCATTTATTCCCTGAGCAACTGGGTACCCAAGAGTCAGGGGTTGTTCAAGAGAGGAGGAGGCTTGTGTGCAGAATCTATATACACCCCCACCTATTTCCCCGGTGCATGAAATAAGTAGACTCCGGCACTGACTACTATACATGCACAAGTCTCAGGCAAAGAGGGGCAGTCATTCCGGTGGTGCTTGCTGGAAAAGTAAGTGTAGTCCCTGAGTGTAGGGTGTGGACCACCTTTGACCCAGGAGCCGTGTTCCTTATAGATATACTCAATGCTCACAGAACCCAGAGGGCAGACTGGCAAAAAAATTCACTACTAGATTCGGGATGTGGTCAGCCCTAGATTTACGTCTATCCAAAAATCTTCTCTCGGAGAGGCTGCAGATCTTGGCTACCAGGACGTAACTCAGGAGACATCAGCCCTCATTAAGCCCCTGCACAATGGTGGTCATTCTGAGTTGTTCGCTCGCTAGCAGTTTTTAGCAGCCGTGCAAACGCTATGCCACCGCCCACTGGGAGTGTATTTTAGCTTAACAGAAGTGCGAACGAAAGGATCGCAGAGCGGCTACAAAGTTTTTTTCGTGTAGTTTCAGAGTAGCTCAAAACCTACTCAGCGCTTGCGATGACTTCAGACTGTTCAGTTCCTGATTTAACGTCACAAAAACGCCCTGCGTTCGCCCAGCCACGCCTGCGTTTTTCCTGGCATGCCTGCGTTTTTCCGAACACTCCCTGAAAACAGTCAGTTGACACCCAGAAACGCCCACTTTATGTCAATCACTCTGCGGCAACCGGTGCGACTGAAAAGCTTCGCTAGACCCTGTGTGAAACTACATCGGCCATTGTAAAAGTACGATGCGAGTGTGCATTGCGCCGCATACACATGCGTAGAAGTGCCGTTTTTTACCTCATCGCTGCACAGTGAACGAATGCAGCTAGCGATCAACTCGGAATGACCACCGTAACACAATGACTGAGTATTGACATTCAATAATGACATTTGGTAAAAACTATCTACAGAAAAATCAACAACAAATTAACCACATTGAGCCTAAGTCAGAGAAGCACCAATATGCGGTCAGCATAGAATGCCGGCAGGGGGCCGACGGCTATTCCCACTCATGGGTGTCCACGACACCCATAGAATAGAAGCTGTGGTGAGTATGGCGAGCCACTGAGACCGCAGCAAACCTGCAAGAGGATTCGTTGTGCTATCCCCCCTGCTGTCCTTCTGGCAGTCAGGATCCCAGCGTCGGTCAAGTATACCCAACGCATCTATCTATCTATCTATCTATCTATCTATCTATCTATCTATCTATCTATCTATCTATCCACACACAGGGGTAAATTTACTAAGATGGGAGTTCTATTTAAGATGGGATATTGTCCATAGCAACCAATCAGATTCTACTTCTCATTTATCTAGCACCTTCTATAAAATATTACCTGGAATCTGTTTGGTTGCTATAGGCAACATCCCATCTTAAATAGAATTCCCATCTTAGTAAATTTACCCCACAGTGTATATCAGGCCACAGAAGTTCATTGTGATGTTACTATAATAATAATGCTCCCCGTATATATTTGCTATGACGGCACAATACATGATTGCTCTCTAATGTGGGTGTAGAATGTATATTTGTAACATCAGTCTTGTGCTGCAGAATACGCATGAATGGCTCACTATAATTCCTCACCTCCCACAGCCACGTAACTCATAGCAACACATAAGCTGTAGTTTTCCTTTAGTCCCGTGTGATATGAAGCCATTCTCATGTAAAAGTGTTAATGGATGAATGTTTTATCTTCATGACAATTGCTGTGAATCACAATCCGGCATATTTTCTGCTCTATGAGCAATTTTTGTTGGAAACTTGCAATATGCATAAACTGCACCCCCCTCCCTCCCCCCCCCCCCTCCCCCACCTTCTGGGAGAGGGGGGAGGGGCGGGTAATCCACAGTTATAAACAGGAATACGAGTCATAAAACATTTAATAATGTAATTTCTATGTTGTGTCTTTCCCACTTTTCTTTTTTACTATAAGAAAGGAATCGCTATGTATCATTTTTGGAACTTGCTCGTTCCTGCTTAAATTGATACATTTTAACTGTTAACAGGAAACAACGACAATATAACATTGGCCCTCATTCCGAGTTGTTCGCTCGCTAGCTGCTTTTAGCAGCATTGCACACGCTAAGCCGCCGCCCTCTGGGAGTGTATCTTAGCATAGCAGAATTGCGAACGAAAGATTAGCAGAATTGCGAATACAAATTTCTTAGCAGTTTCTGAGTAGCTCGAGACTTACTCCTACACTGCGATCAGTTCAGTCAGTTTCGTTCCTGGTTTGAGGTCACAAACACACCATGCGTTCGCCCAGACACTCCCCCGTTTCTTCAGACATTCCCGCGTTTTTCCCAGAAACGGCAGCGTTTTTAACACACACCCATAAATCGGCCAGTTTCCGCCTAGAAACACCCACTTCCTGTCAATCACACTCCGATCAGCAGAACGAAGAAAAAACCTTGTAATGCCGTGAGTAAAATACCAAACTTCTTAGCAAATTTACTTGGCGCAGTCGCAGTGCGCAATTAGCGGAAAATCGCTGCGATGTGAAGAAAATTACCGAGCGAACAACTCGGAATGAGGGCCTATATACGCCAAGTTGCGAAGCAGTCGACTTTATGGTTTTCGTGTTTTCCAATGTCAATGCCAGTCGTTTTTTTTTTGGGGCACATTTATGGCCGTCATTGTCGTTTGCGTACGTGTTTTTGTTGTTTTTAGCTGGTTTATTTTCTAAGTTAAACGCGGCAGGGTTTTTTTTAAACCCCGGCCGCATTTTCACTTTTAGTTTCGTTTTTCATCCCCGTTCGTGACTGGTTGTGTTTCAGATGTAGGAGTGTCTGTGCGCAACCATATAAATACGCCCCAAACCGTCCGCACCTCGTGGGTTTAGTTAGTGGTGAGGAGGGAGGTTGTGCTGTGGAGGTAGGTGAGTTTTTGGTTTGGTGAGGAGTGTTGTTTGCGATTTCTGAGTGTAGTATTGTGTTTGAAAGTAGTCTTGTCATTCTTGTAGTCTTGTTTTTTGTGGTTTTGTCTAATTTGGTCCAAGTATTTTTTATTTATAGTCCCTTCTCAGTGTGTGTGTGTGTGTGATTTGTGCAGTGGTAGTGGAGGAGTGTGTTGTTTGTCATTTTTTTTTCTGTGTTAAGTGTTTAGACACACAATTATGTGTGACTCAGAGGTGGGTGAGGTGGAGGGTGTGAGTGAGGGGGAGGAGGTCGGTCAGGTGGAGGAGGTGAGTGTGAGTGAGGTTAGTGAGGTGGAGGAGGTGGGTGAGGATGCTGCAGCAGCCTCAAGTGACAGTGATAGTGACAGTCAGAGTGCTCCGCAGCCACGCACCACTACTAAGACTGGGCGGAATGTCAAGTTTAGTTATGCAGAAAATGTGTCATTGGTGCGGGAGCTGATGAAGTATCAGCGGCAGCTATTTGGCCCTGAGTCCGCCAAGGTGCCAACACGGAAGAAGACGGTGTTGTGGGCGAAAGTTGTTGCTGCTGTCAATAGTGAGGGGGTGGTCAAGCGGAAGGAGGACACGTGCCGCAAACGGTACTATGACATAAAGCGACGTGTCAAGTCCAAAATGGCCAAGGAGGCGAAGGTGGCTCGAAAAACCGGTGGTGGCCAACCCTATCTTGCAAGTTATCTGGACTATGAGGAGCCCATGCGGAGTGTAATACCTCCTGAAGTAGTCTCTGCAACCCATGTCCGGGATTCAGATAGGCCCAGGAAGAATGGGTAGCATGTGTATTTGCATTAACATTCTATGTCCTTACTTATTTATTTATCTATTTTTTTCAAATGTGTGTCATGTGACGTGGCATATTACTCCCATCTTCAAGTGTGTCAGCAAATACATTTTTTATGGTAATGTTTTCTACAAAAGTCAATGTAACATCTTACTTTATTGTATGTCATGTGTTTGTTTTCTGTATATTTTCTATGTGTAGTTTGGACTTGGTGTATCATTGAATTGTCCTGCAATAATAGTTTCCTTTTGCACATTTTTAAGTTTTTAATTTGGACTATGTTTTATATTTAGGTTATCCATGTGCAATGTTGCAAAAACAGTGGTTGTCATGTTAGAGGCTGGAGTAGTGGAAAGTGGTTTGGAAACCACTTACATGTGTAATGTCATTATTACTGAATGTCATAATTTTTTTAAAAAACCCACTATTTGTTTGTTCAGTTTGTGTTTGTATTTGTACCCTGACACAAAACTGCAGTCTAATTTTTATTTTTTATTTTTTTTATTTTTTTGGGGTTTTGTTTTTGTTTGGCTCATATAGTGGTAATGTGTGTTTGGAGTGCCACATCACAGAGCAATTTATATATTGCATCTGTAATATTTTTACTTTCATTACAAAATGAAGACGTGTGTGTTTTTGGTTGTTAATTTATGCATTTTTACTTGTGTCCTATGTCTGTGTCCTGTACATGTTTTCCTGTGTTGCACTTTCCATAGTGCATATGGCTATTGGACAATGTTTATTGTTTTATGTAGTGGTTTTTTGGTTTACGGTCCTTATGTTTTTTTTACAAATAAAACAAGCATTTTTTAAAGATTTAATGTTTATAAGCATAATGGGTGGATGTATCAACAATAGCATGAATACATGATTTTTTATTTTGGTTTTACCGTGTTGGAAAAAAGCAGTACTGGTCGTCCTACAATAACTCCCATGACATCTGATGATGATGACGCTGCGGAAGCAGGTAAAGTGTCCATTGTAGTATAGGGTATGTTTGTAAAGGAATGGCCATAACAAAGTGTAACTTTCAATACTAGGTCCATCAAAAGAAGTCTGGAGAAGCAGAAGTCGGACTTCTGTAACACACCACCAAAAAAAACATGTGGCAGCAAAGAAAGCAAGGTCTGATGTCCAGGGCCAACCACAGCAGGCTACCCCGCCACGAAGATTATCGACAGTATGTTCTGTCCCTCCACTCCAAATTTTGGACACACCTCCAAGACGTGAACCACACTCCCCTCATCTTGATTGTGAGTATCAAACTGAAACAAATTTAATAAATGTCAGATCGTTATAAAACTTTTACTTAAACGCATTAAGTCAAAACACATAAAAATCTGATATACTTACCGAAGTCAGTAAAACATGAAATGGAATCCTAGCAAAATGGCCTTGTCCACATCCTGTAAAGATATGTATGTCCACTTCAGCCATACAGTAGCACATTGTGTGTAAGATGCTGCAACAGAAACTCATGTGTAATTTGGGAAAATAGTAAGGTTGTTTAACAAATTTTCACATGTGTGTTTGACCTAACATTGCCAAATACATATAAAAAGATTACTGTTTGTCTTTGAAAAGCTATAAGGTAACACATTATGGATTACAAAGTGTTTTTTTAAAACTAATGTGTTTGCTTTCACAATGAAGTAACCAGACACATTTGCCACAAACAGGCATATGTATGTATTTAAGTTATGAGTGATGATGTTGCTAGGCAGGATATCTGAAAGCAACAGTCAATGACATGTGTTTCATGTTTATTGATTTGTTATAATTTATCAAACATATGGATAACTAACGGATATTTTTTTACAATTACAGCTTCTAGTCCTGGTAACAGCATCCCTCCGCAACAACAGCAACACAGTGACATGGATGAGACAATCATGTTAGAAATGCAGCCATTAAGCCAAGGAATCAGCCCCCCAGCACCTGTGAGTACACCACCACAGCAAAGCACACCACTACCACAACACAGTCCAACAACACCAGTAACACAAGGCCCTGATCACGTGTTTTGGAACATTTGGGCTAGACAGCAGGCCACTAATGAAGATTGCCTGCGTAGGCAGACACAAATGTTTGCAAGCCTACCATGTCACCTCAGAAGAATAACCAGAAATATGAGTAGACAAAATGAACAAACCACGAGAATTGGCAATACCATGGAACTCATGCATGCAGACATTACACAGGTCATGGGCAACTTACAGCGCATAGTGGAAGAACAGCACAGACTAATGGAAGAACAGCACAGACAACAGCAAAGCTATATGAACATTTTTCAAAACAATCAAAAGATAAATGAAGCTTTATTCCGAATTGTAGACAATCAAAATGCTGCTACACGTGAACTCAATGCCACCGTCACTAACCTCAATGAAACACTCAGAACCATGCACCAACAGCAAACAAGCAGCAGTTCTGGTACGACTACTCCAAATATCACGCCAGTGTCATCACCACCAAGACGCTCCACCAGAGCACGCCAACATGACAGTGGTAAAGGCAAAGGGCAGGACAAGCATCCACCCAAAAAAAATTAACAAATAAACCTCACATTTTAAATTTCAGAGAAGTAAATCAAAATACTTAGTAAGTGTATGTTTGTCAAAATAGATATAACACTTAGCTCCTTGACAATTTGTACAACATCATTAATTATGAGTGGTACAAACAACAACAGGAAATTTGTACGCACATTTATTCTTTACCATCTTTGAATTTTTTTGGAGGAGGGAAATGTTGTTTGAGCTGCACATAGATGTTAGCAGGAAGCAAACAGACCACTTGATTTTTTTCTAATCATTACTCTTTCTAGATTCCAATCATTCTCATCTCATGCAGACACAATAATTGGCAGCCAGGCACAATGTGTTTAGCATGCAGTAACCAGACCACTTGATTTTTTTCTAATCATTACTCTTTCTAGATTCCAATCATTCTCATATCCTGCAGACACAATAATTGGCAGCCAGGCAGAATGTCTTTAGCAGGAAGTAAACAGACCACTTGATTTTTTTCAAATCATTACTCTTTCTAGATTCCAATCATTCTCAGATCCTGCAGACACAATAATAGGCAGCCAGGCATAATCATCCATGACCAATGCAATTTACAATGTGAATTAAAACTGGTTTACATTTCTTCTGTAGACGACTTTACAAGAAAAACACAATAGAGTTGTGTAAAAGTGTAAATTTTAATAACCAAAATGAATTACATTATTGTTGTGGCATGTTTGTGTGTGTAAAAAATGAGTAATCATATTTAAAAACCTGAGGCACAACCCACAAAATGAAAAATATTTTAACTTTTAACACTAATGTGTGTAATAATGGATATATGTTGAAAAATGTGTATTGACTTTTAAACCTCCAAATTTACTCCAGCAAACATAAGGCAATAAATAATTTTGGATGAGACAAGTTTGTGTCCCTTTTATAGGCATGATAAGTGCCTGAAAAAAGCAGGTCTATTTTTTTGCTGATTTTTTTTACGATTCGCAAAATAATACGACCGCAATTGAGCACTCAGAGACTAACACCCAAATACGAATGAATAGTAAATACCCGTGTTGTATGAAATAACAGCCGCGTTTGACTGATGGTCTATTCATTCGTATTTCTGAACTTTGCCATTCAAACCATTACGAATAGCCCAAACACTGCCGAGATTGGTGCTTAGTGAATTCCCGTGTTGGGACTTAGAAAAAAAAACACAAATCGGACAAACTTGATTTTTTAGTAAATATTGGCCCTTGTATTGATTATTAATTTTTTATATATTTTAATTTATAAGACCAACAATTAAACAGTAAATATGTATAAGACACTAGGGGTCATTCCGAGTTGATCGCTTGCTAGCTACTGTTTGCAGCACTGCGATCAGATAGTCGCCGCCCATAGGGGAGTGTATTTTCACTTTGCAAGTGTGCAAACACTTTTGCAGCCGAGCGGTACAAAAAAGTTTTGTGCAGTTTCTGAGTTGCCCAGGACTTACTCAGCCGCTGCGATCACTTCAGCCTGTCCGGGGCCGGAATTGACGTCAGACACCCGCCCTGCAAACGCTTGGACACGCCTGCGTTTTTCCAAACACTCCCAGAAAACGGTCAGTTGCCACCCACAAACGCCTTCTTCCTGTCAATCTCCTTGCGATCGGCTGTGCGAATGGATTCTTCGTTAAATCTATCGCTCAGCAATGATCCGCTTTGTACCCGTATGACGCACCTGCGTATTGCGGTGCATACGCATGCGCAGTTTTGCCGAATTTTGACCTGATCGCACCGCAGCGAAAAAACCTAACGTGCGATCAGGTCGGAATGACCCCCCACTGCACAATAATAAACATCCTAGAGGTAAGTATCTAGGTGATGGTCAGAGCCCGGAGGAGGGGGGATAGGGTTAGGCACTAGAGGGGGGGTTAGCCTGAGCCCCCACCCTCCTGAGTCTAAGCCCTAGCCGCCACCCAATGTAACTTAGCCCTAGCCGACATCCCCACTATTTTAGCCCTAGCCGCCACCCTAGGCAGGTTAGGGTATGGGACAAGGGAGGGGTAAAATAATTGCCCCATCCCCTGTCGACGTTCTAATTGTCGGGATGCCGGTGACGGTCATGGGACCGCCAGCATCCCGACAGGTGGGCTCCCATATCACACCCAGCTACAAATGTGTCCACACACACCGAGCGTCAATACGCTATACGGCGCGGGATGCCTGGAATGACGGAGCCGCTGTGAGAGAAGTAGCACGCTGTATTTTTCTTTAAATCTTGCTTCTTACTTACATCACAGATGCAGTAAAACACTAAACTGCACTGGAGACGCCGGGCTGCAACTGTAACCGCACAGTTATTAGTTTTAAACATGTACAAAGTCGCAGATGACGCACAATGGAACTTGGCGTGAGAAAGAGCCATGAACACTGAATGGTAATGGAAAGCACTCTGCAATTTAGGAAAGGCATGTGACTGTTCATCACCCCAGTGAAAGTCGATCAGATTTCAAACAAGTTTGCAATGATCGAACATCCCAATATTTTTGCACATTTTGATTTGCCCCTATTAATGTTTTCACTCTGAGGGTGAAGAATAATCAAAAGTGTCAGTCTTACACTACTGTGTAAGAAGTGTGTGCTCCAAACTCAAAGATACGGGACAGGGAATTGTACAGGACCGTTCTCTGGAATGTGATGGTGGCACTTTTCTCAACTAAACTGCGGTCAGACCTACGATAACTACCATTTTTGGTGGTCTGTCACAATCCCAATATGTATTAAGCTCCAGAAAGCGAAACGTTTTGGAGCTTGTACCCTACTGGTAACTTCTGTAGATGGTGTTGCCTGTTGGAGGCTATGGGCTTCTTTTTGCACAAATCCCAGGAAAATAAATCCCACTTAGGGGGTCATTCCGTGTTGATTGCACGCTAGCTATTTTTTGCAGCGCTGTGATTAGGTCAAATCTCAGCAAAACTGTGCATGCATATGCACCGCAATGCGCAGGCGCGTCGTACGGGTGCCAAGCGGATTGCTGCTGGTCGATGGATTTTACAAAGAATCTATTTGCACAGCCGATCGCAAGGAGATTGACAGGAAGAAGGCGTTTGTGGGTGTCAACTGACCGTTTTCAGGGAGTGGTTGGAAAAACGCAGGCGTGTCCAGACGTTTGCAGGGCGGGTGTCTGACGTCAATTCTGGGCCCGGACAGGCTGAAGTGATCGCAGCGGCTGAGTAAGTTCTGGGCTACTCAGAAACTACACAAAACTTTTTTGTACCGCTCGGCTGCACATGCGTTCGCACACTTGCAAAGCGAAAATACACTCCCCTATACGCGGCGACTATCTGATCGCAGCGCTGCAAAAATAGCTAGCAAGCGATCAACTCAGAATGATCCCCCCTAGTCTTAGAGGATTTTTGCTTAATCTCTCCTAGACAGACACTTACAGAATTATTCTGTCCTTCATACACATAAAGGTATCTTTCATCAATGCAAACTTCTGTATGATTTTTGTATATTAAATACCCTATTTTTGGATACCTGCCTGTTGAACCTATTTTTGGGAAACCACTCACCTGAGGTCTAAACGAAGGAGAGAAAGATACCCTTATGGGAACGCGAGGCAGAAATCCAATGTTAGTGTCTGTGCATAGGGGAATTTTACTGGTGAACAGTTGCAGTTTGTAACGAAACTTCTATGTGCATGCGGGACAGTAATATTCTGTCAGTGTCTAGGAGAGATAAAGAAAAAATCCTCTAAGACTACGTGGGATTCCATTTCCCTCCACTACATTTTAAATCTATAAGTGCTGGGTCCTGGTTTCTCTTTTTTCAGTGATCACTGGCAGCCACTACTTCCAGACACGCCAGATCCCAGGAGGGGATGCAGTTAAGTTCCCGACGCACGGGATTCCATAGGTCAAATAGCAACGCCAGGATCCCAAAGGACACCACAAGCCTGGGCAGGGCCGAAACTAGACTTGTCAGCACCCGGGGCAAGGAAGCATTGTGGCGCGCCCCCCCCCCCCCCCCCCCCCCCCCGCATTACACAAAAAATTATCATGTTATCAAATATTTAGAAAGGGGATACCATTGAATAAAATTGCGCCTCATGTGCCCCAAATGTCCTAAGCATCTGTCACATAGCCCCTGTGTGTCCCCACACATTGCACCACATTACTGCACTACATGATTACACTAAGTGCCCTTTATATTGCACTACACTACGTACATGCCCCTATATGCTGCACTACATTACTACACTATCTCCCATACACTGCACTACATTACATGCTCCTAACACTACGTACATGCCCCTATATGCTGCACTACATTACTACACTATCCCCTATACACTGCACTACATTACATGCTCCTATACACTACACTACGTACATGCCCCTATATGCTGCACTACATTACTACACTATCCCCTATATGCTGCACTACACTACTACACCATCCCCTTTATGCTGCACTACATTACATGCTCCTATACACTGTACTACATACCCTATATGCTGTACTATATATTACTTCATTACACTACACTACACTACACTACACTACACTACATCTACATTACCAACAATAACACTGCAGGCAGGTATCCCCATTTTACACAGTGCGGCAGGCAGATATCCCCATTTTACACAGCGCGGCAGGCATATATCCCCATTTTACACAGTACGCAGGCAGATGCCCCCATATTACACAGTACGCAGGCAGATGCCCCCATATTACACAGTACGCAGGCAGATGCCCCCATATTACACAGTACGCAGGCAGGTGCCCCCATATTACACAGAACGCAGGCAGGTGCCCCCATATTACACAGTACGTAGGCAGGTGCCCCCATATTACACAGTACGCAGGCAGATGCCCCCATATTACACCGTACGCAGGCAGATGCCCCCATATTACACAGTACGCAGGCAGGTGCCCCCATATTACACAGTACGCAGGCAGATGCCCCCATATTACACAGTACGCAGGCAGGTGCCCCCATATTACACAGTACGCAGGCAGGTGCCCCCATATTACACAGTACGCAGGCAGGTGCCCCCATATTACACAGTACGCAGGCAGGTGCCCCCATATTACACAGTACGCAGGCAGGTGCCCCCATATTACACAGTACGCAGGCAGGTGCCCCCATATTACACAGTACGCAGGCAGATGCCCCCATATTACACAGTACGCAGGCAGATGCCCCCATATTACACAGTACGCAGGCAGGTGCCCCCATATTACACAGAACGCAGGCAGGTGCCCCCATATTACACAGTACGCAGGCAGATGCCCCCATATTACACAGTACGCAGGCAGGTGCCCCCATATTACACAGTACGCAGGCAGATGCCCCCATATTACACAGTACGCAGGCAGGTGCCCCCATATTACACAGTACGCAGGCAGATGCCCCCATATTACACAGTACGCAGGCAGGTGCCCCCATATTACACAGAACGCAGGCAGGTGCCCCCATATTACACAGTACGCAGGCAGGTGCCCCCATATTACACAGTACGCAGGCAGGTGCCCCCATATTACACAGTACGCAGGCAGGTGCCCCCATATTACACAGTACGCAGGCAGATGCCCCCATATTACACAGTACGCAGGCAGATGCCCCATATTACACAGTACGCAGGCAGGTGCCCCCATATTACACAGTACGCAGGCAGATGCCCCCATATTACACAGTACGCAGGCAGGTGCCCCCATATTACACAGTACGCAGGCAGGTGCCCCCATATTACACAGTACGCAGGCAGATGCCCCCATATTACACAGTACGCAGGCAGGTGCCCCCATAATACACAGTACGCAGGCAGGAGCCCCCATTTTACACAGTGCGGTAGGCAGGTATCCCCATAGGCAGGTGTCCCCATTTTACACAGTGCGGCAGCGGCAGGCAGGTTTCAAGTTGGGGGGAAGGAGGGGGGGGAGAGAGAGAGAGAGAATACTTACGTCTTCCCGCTCTTCGGTCCCGCCGCCTCACGTCCCTAGCGCCGGCCGCCTCCTCCTTCATGCTTATCGCCTCTCCCCGAGCGCTCCTGCTCGGGGGGCGGGGCTTCGCGGAATGACGCGTTTGCGTCGTGACGTCACGACGCAACGCGTCATTCCGCGAAACTCCGCCCCCCGAGCAGGAGCGCTCGGAAGAGGCGATAAGGAGTAGAAACGGCACTGCCGCCGGGTCTCTCTCAGCGCCCCTCTAAATCCTGCGCCTGGGTCACATGCCCCCCTAGCCCCCCCCCATAGTTTCGGCCCTGGCCTGGGGTCTAGATTCCGATGTCGCTCGGGATACCGGCATCAAAATACCGACAGCCGGAATCCCATACATCCTTCCAGCGGAGGCATGCTGGCGTCCTGCCGTGCACGGGTGGGGGGAGGGGGTTAGGTTTAGAAGAGAGTGTTAGGTTTAGGCACCACCGGGGAGGGTTGGGGTTAGGCAACCACAAGGGTGGGTCAGGGTTAGGGCAGGGAGCAGGGGAGGGTTAGGGTACTTCTACAGGGGACTGTTGGGATTCTTATGGTCGGGATGCCGCTCTTGGTATTCTGACCATTCGGCATCACAGCACACAGCAGTGTCTCTTATTTACATTACAGCACACAGTAGTACCTCTTATACATGGTACGCTACACACTAGAGCCCTTAATTCACATTACACAGTAGTACCTCTCCCCTTATACACATTATACCTACCCAGTAGTAGTGCCCTTGCACATTATGCACATACAGTAGTAGTGCCCTTGCACATTATGCACATACAGTAGTAGTGCCCTTGCACATTATGTGCACACAGTAGTAGTGCCCTTGCACATTATGCACATACAGCAGTAGTGCCCTTGCACATTATGTGCACACAGTAGTAGTGCCCTTGCACATTATGCACATACAGTAGTAGTGCCCTTGCACATTATGTGCACACAGTAGTAGTGCCCTTGCACATTATGCACATACAGTAGTAGTGCCCTTGCACATTATGCACACACAGTAGTAGTGCCCTTGCACATTATGCACATACAGTAGTAGTGCCCTTGCACATTATGCACATACAGTAGTAGTGCCCTTGCACATTATGTGCACACAGTAGTAGTGCCCTTGCACATTATGCACATACAGTAGTAGTGCCCTTGCACATTATGCACATACAGTAGTAGTGCCCTTGCACATTATGCACATACAGTAGTAGTGCCCTTGCACATTATGCACACACAGTAGTAGTGCCCTTGCACATTATGCACATACAGTAGTAGTGCCCTTGCACATTATGCACACACAGTAGTAGTGCCCTTGCACATTATGCACACACAGTAGTAGTGCCCTTGCACATTATGCACATACAGCAGTAGTGCCCTTGCACATTATGCACATACAGCAGTAGTGCCCTTGCACATTATGCACATACAGCAGTAGTGCCCATTACACATTATGCACACACAGCAGTAGTGCCCTTGCACATTGTGCACATACAGTAGTAGTGCCCTTGCACATTATGTGCACACAGTAGTAGTGCCCTTGCACATTATGCACATACAGCAGTAGTGCCCTTGCACATTATGTGCACACAGTAGTAGTGCCCTTGCACATTATGCACATACAGCAGTAGTGCCCTTGCACATTATGTGCACACAGTAGTAGTGCCCTTGCACATTATGCACATACAGCAGTAGTGCCCTTGCACATTATGTGCACACAGTAGTAGTGCCCTTGCACATTGTGCACATACAGCAGTAGTGCCCTTGCACATTATGCACATACAGTAGTAGTGCCCTTGCACATTATGTGCACACAGTAGTAGTGCCCATTACACATTATGTCCACAGTAGTAGTGCCACTTCCGCATTATGCCCTGGGCATAATTAGCATAATAAACACACTTGCACTGTGCAAGAATGTTTATCATAATCAACTTTTTTGTAAACGATTAAAGATCCAAGGTTCACATGCATCCTTGCAGCAATGCACATGGGCAGAAGCAGGTAAACTATGATCATTTGTACTAAAAATACAGTGTTATTGTTTATTGTGAACAATTATTGGCACATTGGCATCAATCAAGTATCACATATCACGCTCTATATAAGCAGTCTACACTACGCACATAGGGGGAGAGTCAGCATATAGTGTATGGTGTTGTGTGGCCGCCTTATTCACAGGATTTGCAGCAATATACTATAATATTACATGACATTAACCCTTCTATGGCTATTATACATGTAACGGCTGGAACAGGCGGCAGTAACATAGCTCATGTCCAGCTTTACAAGGCCATATACATACCATTATTCTTGTCAGGTGGCTGATAGAGCAGGCTGCAGAGTGGGGATGGCAGGGACCGCTTCCTGGCCAGGGATTGGTCAGCCATCACTCGTGGGCCCGCTCCCCTGATTGAACGGTGAGTAGAACCAAGGTGTGTGGCTTGCAGCTGGGAGTTCAGGGGGAGCAGGGGGAAGAGCGAGGCATAGATAACGGGGTCAGCGGGACTCCCTGGACAGAACTGCTATGTGATTCTACCTCCTGGCCGCGGGTAGCACCGCTGAGTGGTGCCCCCACCTTGGCCAGTGCCCCTGGCGAGTGCCATCCTGGTCAATAGGTAGATACACCCCTGATTGTTCCAATCACCCAGTGCCCCCTCTTATCCCAGCCAACTGCTCCCCTCCATCTCACTGATGCCCCTTCTCCAGCCTAGTGTCCCCCACTTCATTTCTATCTCACTATATCCAGTGTCCCCCTCATATATCACTTCTCCTCCAGCTTTCCACCCTCATCAAGCCTGGTATCCCCCCACCCATGTCACTGCCTCCCTAGCTGGGAACAATGCAGCGACCACTTAGCCCAAGCCCATCGTTTGGGAATCCCCCTCCACTGACACCCCGGGGTCTCCCCATTACCATCTGCTCTCTGCTTCATGTGAGCAGCAATCTGAAAGACCCTGTGCATAGCCTCATCCTATTTTCCCCACACTCAGTAAATGGCGGTAGTCCCATAACCAGAAGATACTGTATCTAGCATAAGATTGTGAGTTCATGGTGTTTACTGGGTTGCTGTCAATACTAGGGCCAATGGTCTGCTGATCTTACCAGTATTTGCTTTTGGTCACATCTACATAAGGCCACGTCTGTACATTTTTCCAGTGTAAATTCTCAATCTGCATTATAGTATCCCTAGACCAGAATCCTTCTTCAGTGGAAAACAAAAGAATTAACATATCGTTGTTTGACGGTGAACCACTCTCGGTCATCAATATCTGGCTATTTCAAAGTTGGTGGGGTCCTCCTGCATTGCTCCTCTGTGGTCCTGCTCCTCTATGGTTGTCCTGCTCCTCTGTGGTCCTGATCCTCTATGGTCCTGCTCCTCTATGGTCTTGCTCCTCTATGGTCCTACTCCTCTATGGTCCTGCTACTCTATGGTCCTGCTCCTCTATGGTTCTGCTCCTCTATGGTCCTGCTCCTTTATGGTCTTGCTCCTCTATGGTCCTGCTCCTGTATGGTTCTGCTCCTCTATGCTCCTGCTCCTCTATGGTCCTGCTCCTCTATGGTCCTGCGGTTAAAGTGTTGGCGAAACATTTCCTTCCTGTTGCACGTACTCGTTAAAATGACCTTGCCTGAGAACATCACTCAAAGCATTTGTTCTTTTATGAGCAGAGAGACGTTCCTCGATAAATAATAACGGTGTTTGCACTTAGTGCATAAGAATTCTCCCGCCATTGTCAGCTGGTAAATAATATCAGCCACTTTGGTATGTATTATACCATACTCTCATATAATATTGCAGATAATAAATTGCAAACGTTAGTACCTCAATGGCTCCTTCGCTCGTATAGTTATGGTAATGAGGCTTCTAATTTGTTTAACAGAAATCAAATCGCAGAATGTCTTTCCCTTCTGACTTATGTCCCTTTTAAATCAAAATAAATTTTGAGAAGCAGTTGGAGTGTGCATGAAATGTTTATATAGAGGGAAGAATGAGCCAAAAAACAAGAAACAATATTCAGGTCCACAGATGGCTGACCTCTCCCTGCTGCATAAATATTATACAATTACCGAAATTACTGCAAAACCATGGAACGAAGCCAGAACTGGGGAAGAAACTGAAATTGTTGCTTTACTGTCATCCTAGAGACTTTCACAGTTATAAACAGAGCGGTCTTCTGTATATATGATTCTGCAACATATATCAGCTTTATGTGCAGTTTACATACCAACGTTAGAGATGATGTGATTTACTGTGACCTTGTTTGTAGGTTGTTCTGGTATTTTATCACTTTCATACCTCCCAGCTTTTCAGCTGCATTTATTAAGATGACAGGGAGTGGTCCTGCCATGAAGGGGCGTGGTCACACCAATATTTGAAGCATTGGGTCGCCCCTCACCCCCCTGCCATCCAATCACCCATTCGGTACTGCTCTGCAAAGTAAAACAGCAGTGAACAAGTCGTGCCTCGCTACTTCTTAGAGTAGCGGGGGTAGAGAAGCTTGCGGTCAGGAAAAGGGGTGCGAGAGGGGGCCACAGTTTTGTGAAAGGGATGCAGCCAGATCCCCTATATGGTGTGACCATGACCCCTCAGCAAGGCACCAACACACAGCGATGGTGAATCTTTCGCAGATGGGGCCCAAAATTTCCAACATGGTGGTCCCTGCTCGGGTGGCATGACTAAGCCCCCAAATCATTAATCTTTTGCCTAAGGCCCTGATTCAGCTTCAGTCGCTGAAGTGCGTAAATCGCTATTCAGTTTCCGCACTTCATCGCATGTACGCATGCCGCTGTGCGCATGTGTGAGAACTTAAATTGCGAACGCATGCAATCGTAGTCTAAGTGCCGGCAGGGGAGGCGGTTATGGGCCAGCGCCGCAGCGTTTTGTGGACATCACCATGGCACTGAGGGGACGTGGTCTGGACCGTTTTGCGGGGTAGGCTGCGGCGGCTGCGTGATGTCACATGGTGGCACGGCAACTGCCGTAGCGCAGGGTGCTACCCTTAAAAATGCAAGTGCTTCGCTGTTTAGCAAAGCTCTCTCATTTTGGCAGGGGAAAGGACCCGGCCTGCAGGGTAGCCTTGCCCAGTGCTGTGCGGCCCCCCCGTATGCTAGTGGAAGGCTTTGTAGTTTTGCGAATCTGGTACAGCTGTACTCACTGTTATACACATGTATATGGAATATGTTGTGAATTGCAGGTAATGGAGGTCATTCCGAGTTGATCGCACGTAGCAACTTTTTACTGCTGGTGCGATCAACTAAAATAAGTTTTGTGTAAAAGAAGACTAGCCCTGCAGTTACTTACCCTGGGGCTCATTCCAACTCTTTTGCTCGCTGCGGTTCATCGCAGCGGTGCAAATGGGTCGGTTCTGTGAATGCGCGGTGGACGCAATGCGCAGGCGCCGGGGTACAAAGAAAGTGGTCACAGCGCTGATCGCAAGAAGATTGACAAGCGGGAGGCGGATCGAGGCGTCTACTCACCATTTTCTAGGTGTGGAGATCCGAACGCAGGCGTGTCGAAGCGTTTGGATGGCGGATGTCTTACATCAATTCTGGGACCTTCATCGCTGGATCCATTGCACAGGGTAAATAACTGCAGGGCTGGTCTTGTTTTACACAAAACTTTTTTTAGCATAGCAGGGCTGCACAAGTGATCGCAGCCCTGCTATGCAAAAAAACACTTCTCCATAGACAGCGTCTACCTGATCGCATGGGCAGCAAAAAGTTGCTGCATGCGATCAGGTCAGAATGACCCCCACTGTGCGATGAATCCAGCGATGAAGGTCCCGGAATTGATGTCAGACATCCGCCCTCCAAACGCCTCGATACGCCTGCGCTCGGATCTCCACGCCTGGAAAACGGTGAGTAGACACCCCGATCCACCGCTCGGCTGTCAATCTTCTTGCGATCCGCGCTGTGACCGCTTTCTGCTGAGCAACGATGCGCCTGCGCATTGCGTCCGCCGCGCATGCGCAGACCTCACCCGTTTGCACCGCTGCGATGAACCGCAACGTGCGAACGGTTCGGAATGACCCCCAATGGCAGGTGTCACTGCAGCTAAATGGAAGATTACTGTCTGCCACTATAGCACTGCTCACAGAGTTCCACACAGTCCCATGACTGCTCCCTCTAAGGCTCGGTTGCCATCATGGAACAGGGAATGAAGCTTCCCTGGAGGAGCAGCAACATGGAGTTTGCACGGTAGCACACTCCACTGTCAACAAATCAGGATACTAGGGAGGCACGCAATTCTTATTTTTTTATAAAAATTAAAAAATTGTTCAATTTATGAAGCGGTCAAAAGCCTATTTGTGGTGAAATCAGTGAAAAATAATTGTTTTGTGCCATTTATAGAAAGGCTACTTCTCCGGTCTTAATGCAATTAGTCAATTTATCAAGTGGCGTAAAGACTAGCTTGTTGTATTACCTATACCTGACAACGGGTACCAACAATGCCAGAAAGGCTTTGCTGGATCCCCATTGGGGTTAAACCATTTTTGACATCTGACGCCTTGGCTGGAGACATCACCCACCCGTCCAGTGCTGGGACAAGGCACGGCTTCTAACGGGGTGTTTGCAGATGCTTGATGTTAGCTGTGAGACTCACCTGCCTCATACATAGCGCAGCGTATGCAGGGCCGGCGTAAGGGCCACATGGGCCTGGAGCTGAAAATGTTCAAGGGCCTATACTGAGAAGGGGAGGGGCTGTGACCAGTGCTGTGTGGGTGTGGCCAGAGCCATGTGGGCGTGTACACCCTGAGTGTATGTAATATATGGGTGTGTTATAGAAGATCTACAGTAATTACATAAACAGTCATAAGGTAGGCCATGTACGGTCGACGCACATTATTAGGTCAATATGGTCAAAAGGTTTACATGGAAAAGGTAGACAGTAGAAAAGGCCGATAGGTACAAAAGGCCGATAGGGGCAAAAGGTCGAAATGGAAATGGTCGACACAAGTTTTTTTTAACTTTTTTTTGCTGTAATTTTCTGTTTCATCACATGTGACCACAACTATTGCAATCATACACCCTCACGGGCTTGTTTTGCTCACCACGCTTCAGGCAGGTTACTATTCCCAATCATAAAAATTTGGGCTCACCGGACGGCACACCCTTATTTCAAAAGAGGTGCTACCATGCTGAGACTTATAGTGCCACCATAGAGGTGCACCAGCATTTTTCTCTTTTCTGCATATTCCCAGTCATAGTCCACATGGATGGTGAATCAAGTAAAAGTTTAAAAATCCCCCAAAACTTTTTAGACACTGTCTACCTTTCACCTGTCGACCTAATGTGTGTCGACTTTATGGTATCGACCTATTGACTGTCTATCTAGACACCATCTATCTTTACATTGGAACCCGTAATAGATTAGAGATATACAGGGATCAGCGATCACAGTAACCTTTTATGTCTGACAGTAAGGCCAGGCGTACAGTGTACCCTGTATGTAGTACATCAGACATTCAGTATACGGGGCCAGGGAGCACAGTAACACATGGAGCGGGATGTAATGAACTCCGGATCATGTACCAGGCTAAACCATGCCTTGTACGCACAGCCACCGGACACGGAGTTGATTACATCCCACCCATTATATGCGGCAGTCCATATAATGCTAATGTTTTATTTTTCTAAATATGGCTAGCATTATACAATATCAGCTCTGCACAGCATTATAGCAAGTCCAGGAGCCCAGGGTAAGTAAGTCCTGGGTTTATATGTACACATTGGTCTTCTTATACACTTTATAGTGTATGTAACATACAGATGGGTCCACGGTTATCTTGGCTAGTTTGCTGCGCCTAGGCACAACATGGTTTATTAACATAAACCCTTCATCTATTGTTCACAGCTGCAATACAATACAGAGAACAATGCAGCAGGGGATTAAGTCATTACAGCAGGGGATTAAGGCCCTCATTCCGAGTTGTTCGCTCGCTAGCTGCTTTTAGCAGCATTGCACACGCTAGGCCGCCGCCCTCTGGGAGTGTATCTTAGTTTAGCAGAATAGCGAACGAAAGATTAGCAGAACTGCTACTAAATAATTCTTTGCAGTTTCTGAGTAGCTCCAGACCTACTCACAGATTGCGATCACCTCGGTCTGTTTAGTTTCTGGTTTAACGTCACAAACACGACCTGCGTTTGGCCAGCCACTCCCCCGTTTCTCCAGACACTCCCGCGTTTTTCCCTGACACGCCTGCGTTTTTTAGCGCACTCCCGGAAAACGCTCAGTTACCACCAAGAAACGCCCCTTTCCTGTCAATCACTCACCGATCAGCAGTGCGACTGAAAAGTTTTTAGTTAAATAACTAAGCGCATGCGCCCTGCGTGCCTTGCGCATGCGCATTTTGCAACAAATCGCAGCATAGCGAAAATCGGCAACGGGCGAACAACTCGGAATGACCCCCTAAGTCCGACTGCCCAGTCTCAGTTAATCCTATTAAAGGTCAAGATAAACATGGACCCATCTGTAGTAGTGGTAATGAAAAAGTTAAACATTCCATAATAAATATACATACATAATATAACAAGTAGGCGCTCACATTCTCCCACTTGTAGACACCTGTTTTTGCTTGTTGGCAGCTGCTCTCTGGTCTCTCATGTGCTACCATTACCACAGATCTGTCCCTTATGCTGCATGTTGTGGCTTCAGCTCTAGAAAAATTATATTACAGTATATATTTCTTCTACTGTAATCATGATTTGATCTTGGGGTGGGGTGGCGGTGATGGGCAACTGGAATCCCCTCCACCCTACTTATTCCTGTCTGTGAGTCAAGAACTATCGGGGGGGCATTCCAACCCGATCGCACTCTTCACTTCTTCGGAGCCGTGCGATCGGGTCAGAACTGCGCATGCGCGGTGGCCACATTGAGCAGGCGCGTCGTTGCCCGGTGACTGACCGTTTTCTGGGAGTGGTTTGGCGAACGCAGGCGTGTCCAGGAAGTTGGAGGGCGCATGTCTGACGTCAATTCCGGGACCTGCATTGTTGAAATCATCGCACCAGGTAAGTAGGTATAGGGTTGGTCTTGTTTTACACAAAACTTTTTTAGCATAGCCGGGCTGCACAAGCGATCGCAGTCCTGCTATGGTAAAATACACTCCCCCATAGGCGGCGTCTAGATGATCGCACGAGCAGCAAAAGTTGCTACGTGCGATCAACTCGGAATGACCCCCATCATGTGGTGTTCTGCCTCCGGTCCCTGATTGGTTAATATCTGCTTCAGAAATAGTGTGTTTCCTATACCAACCAATCAGATGCTAGCTTTCCCTATAGCATCCTAGAAAATGATAGACAAAATGTGATTGGTTGCTATGGACTTTAGTAGATCTACCCTTAAGACTCACTTTTATGGTCATCGTTGAGCGTTTTAATGTAATAAAGGGGGTCATTCCGAGTTGTTCGCTCGTTATTTTTTTCTCGCAACGGAGCGATTAGTCGCTAATGCGCTTGCGCAATGTCGGCAGTGCGACTGCGCCAAGTAAATTTGCTATGCAGTTAGGTATTTTACTCATGGCATTACGAGGTTTTTTCTTCGTTCTGGTGATCGTAATGTGATTGACAGGAAGTGGGTGTTTCTGGGCGGAAACAGGCCGTTTTATGGGAGTGTGTGAAAAAACGCTACCGTTTCTGGGAAAAACGCGGGAGTGGCTGGAGAAACGGAGGAGTGTCTGGGCGAACGCTGGGTGTGTTTGTGACGTCAAACCAGGAATGACAAGCACTGAACTGATCGCACTGGAAGAGTAAGTCTCGAGCTACTCAGAAACTGCACAGAGAAGTCTTTTCGCAATATTGCGAATCTTTCGTTCACAATTTTCCTATGCTAAGATTCACTCCCAGTAGGCGGCGGCTTAGCGTGTGCAAAGCTGCTAAAAGCAGCTTGCGAGCGAACAACTCGGAATGACCCCCAAGGAATTGCTGTCGCGGCAATGTTGCTGATTTGTTGACCTGACCTGTAGGAAGGTGAAGCCATATTTTACATTCGCTGTAAACTATTGGCCTTGAATGTAAATAATCTTTTTTTTAAACTAAGATCATATCCATGTGAAACATTTGGCTTTTCACACTCCCCGGAATATGGTCAAGACGTCTGTCAAGGTTACTCAGCGTCACCATGATGCAATTAGCATGCAAAGAATTTCATACATGCGAAAAGTCACACTTCACATTTCACTTTCCAAATACATTTTAAGGTGGAAGCAAGAAAAAAATAACTTGTGACATGTACGGAAATGTGTTTCCATAGCTTTACCCTGACCACATGTTGCCACCTCTCCAGAGAGAAGTTTTTCCGTCTCATGTCGTTGACCTAATTAATATATAAATGCCATGTACAGTACGCAGTATTGCAATAGGAGCTTCTTACAGTGGTGGTCATTCCGACCCGTTTGCACGCAGCGTTTCTTTGCTGAAGTGCAAATGGGCCGGAACTGTGCATGCACGGTGGCCGCATTGCGCATGCGCGTCGTTCCGGGGTGTCTACTCACCGTTTTCCGGGCGTGGAGATCCGAACGCAGGCGTGTCCACTGTCCAGGCGTTTGGAGGGTGGATGTCTGACGTCAATCCCGGGACCTTCTTCACTGGCTTCATCGCACAGGGTAAGTAAGTCTGACCCTGGTCTTGTTTTGCAGGAAACTTTTTTAGCATAGCAGGGCTGCACAAGCGATCACAGCCCTGCTGTGCTAAAATACACACCCCTATAGGCGGAGAAAAGGGGCGGGAGAGGGTTAGGCTATGGGGTGGGGGAGGGTTAGAGTTAGGCTGTGAGGAGGAAGGGTTAGGTTTAGGCTGCGGGGAGGGGATTAGGTTTAGGCACCTCTGGGTAGGGATAGGGTTAGGATGTGGAGCGGGGGAGGGTTATGCTGTGGGCGGGGGAGGGTTAGGGTTAGGCTGTGGGGCGGGAGAGGGTTAGGCTATGGGGTGGGGGAGGGTTAGGGTTAGGCTGTGAGGAGGAAGGGTTAGGTTTAGGCTGCGGGGAGGGGGTTAGGGTTAGGCACCTCCGGGTAGGGAGAGGGTTAGGCTGTGGGGCGGGGGAGGGTTAGAGTTAGGCTGTGAGGAGGAAGGGTTAGGTTTATGCTGCGGGGAGGGGGGGGGGGATAGGGTTAGGTACCACCGGGTAGGGATAGGTTTAGGCTGCGGGGTGGTGTTAGGGTCAGGCTGCGGGAAAGGAGGGTTAGGGTTTGAGAGGTTAGGGATGAGCGATGTCCTTGTCTGTATTTTGACTGCCAGCATACCAAGCGCCGGGATCCCAATGACATCCCGTTAAAAGGTAGTGGAGGTAGTGGAGGGAGGTAGTAGAGATGAGCGCCTGAAATTTTTCGGGTTTTGTGTTTTGGTTTTGGGTTCGGTTCCGCGGCCGTGTTTTGGGTTCGAACGCGTTTTGGCAAAACCTCACCGAATTTTTTTTGTCGGATTCGGGTGTGTTTTGGATTCGGGTGTTTTTTTCCAAAAACACTAAAAAACAGCTTAAATCATAGAATTTGGGGGTCATTTTGATCCCAAAGTATTATTAACCTCAAAAACCATAATTTACACTCATTTTCAGTCTATTCTGAATACCTCACACCTCACAATATTATTTTTAGTCCTAAAATTTGCACCGAGGTCGCTGTGTGAGTAAGATAAGCGACCCTAGTGGCCGACACAAACACCGGGCCCATCTAGGAGTGGCACTGCAGTGTCACGCAGGATGTCCCTTCCAAAAAACCCTCCCCAAACAGCACATGACGCAAAGAAAAAAAGAGGCGCAATGAGGTAGCTGTGTGAGTAAGATTAGCGAGCCTAGTGGCCGACACAAACACCGGGCCCATCTAGGAGTGGCACTGCAGTGTCACGCAGGATGGCCCTTCCAAAAAACCCTCCCCAAACAGCACATGACGCAAAGAAAAAAGAGGCGCAATGAGGTAGCTGTGTGAGTAAGATTAGCGACCCTAGTGGCCGACACAAACACCGGGCCCATCTAGGAGTGGCACTGCAGTGTCACGCAGGATGGCCCTTCCAAAAAACCCTCCCCAAACAGCACATGACGCAAAGAAAAAAAGAGGCGCAATGAGGTAGCTGACTGTGTGAGTAAGATTAGCGACCCTAGTGGCCGACACAAACACCGGGCCCATCTAGGAGTGGCACTGCAGTGTCACGCAGGATGTCCCTTCCAAAAAACCCTCCCCAAACAGCACATGACGCAAAGAAAAAAAGAGGCGCAATGAGGTAGCTGTGTGAGTAAGATTAGCGACCCTAGTGGCCGACACAAACACCGGGCCCATCTAGGAGTGGCACTGCAGTGTCACGCAGGATGGCCCTTCCAAAAAACCCTCCCCAAACAGCACATGACGCAAAGAAAAAAAGAGGCGCAATGAGGTAGCTGTGTGAGTAAGATTAGCGACCCTAGTGGCCGACACAAACACCGGGCACATCTAGGAGTGGCACTGCAGTGTCACGCAGGATGTCCCTTCCAAAAAACCCTCCCCAAACAGCACATGACGCAAAGAAAAAAAGAGGCGCAATGAGGTAGCTGACTGTGTGAGTAAGATTAGCGACCATAGTGGCCGACACAAACACCGGGCCCATCTAGGAGTGGCACTGCAGTGTCACGCAGGATGTCCCTTCCAAAAAACCCTCCCCAAACAGCACATGGCGCAAAGAAAAAAAGAGGCGCAATGAGGTAGCTGACTGTGTGAGTAAGATTAGCGACCCTAGTGGCCGACACAAACACCGGGCCCATCTAGGAGTGGCACTGCAGTGTCACGCAGGATGTCCCTTCCAAAAAACCCTCCCCAAACAGCACATGACGCAAAGAAAAAAAGAGGCGCAATGAGGTAGCTGACTGTGTGAGTAAGATTAGCGACCCTAGTGGCCGACACAAACACCGGGCCCATCTAGGAGTGGCACTGTAGTGTCACGCAGGATGTCCCTTCCAAAAAACCCTCCCCAATCAGCACATGATGCAAAGAAAAAGAAAAGAAAAAAGAGGTGCAAGATGGAATTGTCCTTGGGCCCTCCCACCCACCCTTATGTTGTATAAACAAAACAGGACATGCACACTTTAACCAACCCATCATTTCAGTGACAGGGTCTGCCACACGACTGTGACTGATATGACGGGTTGGTTTGGACCCCCCCCAAAAAAGAAGCAATTAATCTCTCCTTGCACAAACTGGCTCTACAGAGGCAAGATGTCCACCTCATCTTCACCCTCCGATATATCACCGTGTACATCCCCCTCCTCACAGATTATCAATTCGTCCCCACTGGAATCCACCATCTCAGCTCCCTGTGTACTTTGTGGAGGCAATTGCTGCTGGTCAATGTCTCCGCGGAGGAATTGATTATAATTCAATTTAATGAACATCATCTTCTCCACATTTTCTGGATGTAACCTCGTACGCCGATTGCTGACAAGGTGAGCGGCGGCACTAAACACTCTTTCGGAGTACACACTTGTGGGAGGGCAACTTAGGTAGAATAAAGCCAGTTTGTGCAAGGGCCTCCAAATTGCCTCTTTTTCCTGCCAGTATAAGTACGGACTGTGTGACGTGCCTACTTGGATGCGGTCACTCATATAATCCTCCACCATTCTATCAATGTTGAGAGAATCATATGCAGTGACAGTAGACGACATGTCCGTAATCGTTGTCAGGTCCTTCAGTCCGGACCAGATGTCAGCATCAGCAGTCGCTCCAGACTGCCCTGCATCACCGCCAGCGGGTGGGCTCGGAATTCTGAGCCTTTTCCTCGCACCCCCAGTTGCGGGAGAATGTGAAGGAGGAGATGTTGACAGGTCGCGTTCCGCTTGACTTGCAAATTTTGTCACCAGCAGGTCTTTCAACCCCAGCAGACCTGTGTCTGCCGGAAAGAGAGATCCAAGGTAGGCTTTAAATCTAGGATCGAGCACGGTGGCCAAAATGTAGTGCTCTGATTTCAACAGATTGACCACCCGTGAATCCTTGTTAAGCGAATTAAGGGCTGCATCCACAAGTCCCACATGCCTAGCGGAATCGCCTTCTTTTAGCTCCTTCTTCAATGCCTCCAGCTTCTTCTGCAAAAGCCTGATGAGGGGAATGACCTGACTCAGGCTGGCAGTGTCTGAACTGACTTCACGTGTGGCAAGTTCAAAGGGCATCAGAACCTTGCACAACGTTGAAATCATTCTCCACTGCACTTGAGACAGGTGCATTCCACCTCCTATATCGTGCTCAATTGTATAGGCTTGAATGGCCTTTTGCTGCTCCTCCAACCTCTGAAGCATATAGAGGGTTGAATTCCACCTCGTTACCACTTCTTGCTTCAGATGATGGCAGGGCAGGTTCAGTAGTTTTTGGTGGTGCTCCAGTCTTCTGTACGTGGTGCCTGTACGCCGAAAGTGTCCCGCAATTTTTCTGGCCACCGACAGCATCTCTTGCACGCCCCTGTCGTTTTTTAAAAAATTCTGCACCACCAAATTCAAGGTATGTGCAAAACATGGGACGTGCTGGAATTTGCCCATATTTAATGCACACACAATATTGCTGGCGTTGTCCGATGCCACAAATCCACAGGAGAGTCCAATTGGGGTAAGCCATTCCGCGATGATCTTCCTCAGTTGCCGTAAGAGGTTTTCAGCTGTGTGCGTATTCTGGAAAGCAGTGATACAAAGCGTAGCCTGCCTAGGAAAGAGTTGGCGTTTGCGAGATGCTGCTACTGGTGCCGCCGCTGCTGTTCTTGCGGCGGGAGTCCATACATCTACCCAGTGGGCTGTCACAGTCATATAGTCCTGACCCTGCCCTGCTCCACTTGTCCACATGTCCGTGGTTAAGTGGACATTGGGTACAACTGCATTTTTTAGGACACTGGTGAGTCTTTTTCTGACGTCCGTGTACATTCTCGGTATCGCCTGCCTAGAGAAGTGGAACCTAGATGGTATTTGGTAACGGGGGCACACTGCCTCAATAAATTGTCTAGTTCCCTGTGAACTAACGGCGGATACCGGACGCACGTCTAACACCAACATAGTTGTCAAGGACTCAGTTATCCGCTTTGCAGTAGGATGACTGCTGTGATATTTCATCTTCCTCGCAAAGGACTGTTGAACAGTCAATTGCTTACTGGAAGTAGTACAAGTGGGCTTACGACTTCCCCTCTGGGATGACCATCGACTCCCAGCGGCAACAACAGCAGCGCCAGCAGCAGTAGGCGTTACACGCAAGGATGCATCGGAGGAATCCCAGGCAGGAGAGGACTCGTCAGAATTGCCAGTGACATGGCCTGCAGGACTATTGGCATTCCTGGGGAAGGAGGAAATTGACACTGAGGGAGTTGGTGGGGTGGTTTGCGTGAGCTTGGTTACAAGAGGAAGGGATTTACTGGTCAGTGGACTGCTTCCGCTGTCACCCAAAGTTTTTGAACTTGTCACTGACTTATTATGAATGCGCTGCAGGTGACGTATAAGGGAGGATGTTCCGAGGTGGTTAACGTCCTTACCCCTACTTATTACAGCTTGACAAAGGGAACACACGGCTTGACACCTGTTGTCCGCATTTCTGGTGAAATACCTCCACACCGAAGAGCTGATTTTTTTGGTATTTTCACCTGGCATGTCAACGGCCATATTCCTCCCACGGACAACAGGTGTCTCCCCGGGTGCCTGACTTAAACAAACCACCTCACCATCAGAATCCTCCTGGTCAATTTCCTCCCCAGCGCCAGCAACACCCATATCCTCCTCATCCTGGTGTACTTCAACACTGACATCTTCAATCTGACTATCAGGAACTGGACTGCGGGTGCTCCTTCCAGCACTTGCAGGGGGCGTGCAAATGGTGGAAGGCGCATGCTCTTCACGTCCAGTGTTGGGAAGGTCAGGCATCGCAACCGACACAATTGGACTCTCCTTGTGGATTTGGGATTTCAAAGAACGCACAGTTCTTTGCGGTGCTTTTGCCAGCTTGAGTCTTTTCAGTTTTCTAGCGAGAGGCTGAGTGCTTCCATCCTCATGTGAAGCTGAACCACTAGCCATGAACATAGGCCAGGGCCTCAGCCGTTCCTTGCCACTCCGTGTGGTAAATGGCATATTGGCAAGTTTACGCTTCTCCTCCGACAATTTTATTTTAGGTTTTGGAGTCCTTTTTTTACTGATATTTGGTGTTTTGGTTTTGACATGCTCTGTACTATGCCATTGGGCATCGGCCTTGGCAGACGACGTTGCTGGCATTTCATCGTCTCGGCCATGACTAGTGGCAGCAGCTTCAGCACGAGGTGGAAGTGGATCTTGATCTTTCCCTAATTTTGGAACCTCAACATTTTTGTTCTCCATATTTTAATAGGCACAACTAAAAGGCACCTCAGGTAAACAATGGAGATGGATGGATTGGATACTAGTATACAATTATGGACGGGCTGCCGAGTGCCGACACAGAGGTAGCCACAGCCGTGAACTACCGCACTGTACTGTGTCTGCTGCTAATATATAGACTGGTTGATAAAGAGATAGTATACTCGTAACTAGTATGTATGTATAAAGAAAGAAAAAAAAACCACGGTTAGGTGGTATATACAATTATGGACGGGCTGCCGAGTGCCGACACAGAGGTAGCCACAGCCGTGAACTACCGCACTGTACTGTGTCTGCTGCTAATATATAGACTGGTTGATAAAGAGATAGTATACTCGTAACTAGTATGTATGTATAAAGAAAGAAAAAAAAACCACGGTTAGGTGGTATATACAATTATGGACGGGCTGCCGAGTGCCGACACAGAGGTAGCCACAGCCGTGAACTACCGCACTGTACTGTGTCTGCTGCTAATATATAGACTGGTTGATAAAGAGATAGTATACTCGTAACTAGTATGTATGTATAAAGAAAGAAAGAAAAACCACGGTTAGGTCACTGGTATATACAATTATGGACGGGCTGCCGAGTGCCGACACAGAGGTAGCCACAGCCGTGAACTACTGTACTGTGTCTGCTGCTAATATATAGACTGGTTGATAAAGAGATAGTATACTCGTAACTAGTATGTATGTATAAAGAAAGAAAAAAAAACCACGGTTAGGTGGTATATACAATTATGGACGGGCTGCCGAGTGCCGACACAGAGGTAGCCACAGCCGTGAACTACTGTACTGTGTCTGCTGCTAATATATAGACTGGTTGATAAAGAGATAGTATACTCGTAACTAGTATGTATGTATAAAGAAAGAAAAAAAAACCACGGTTAGGTGGTATATACAATTATGGACGGGCTGCCGAGTGCCGACACAGAGGTAGCCACAGCCGTGAACTACCGCACTGTACTGTGTCTGCTGCTAATATATAGACTGGTTGATAAAGAGATAGTATACTCGTAACTAGTATGTATGTATAAAGAAAGAAAAAAAAACCACGGTTAGGTGGTATATACAATTATGGACGGGCTGCCGAGTGCCGACACAGAGGTAGCCACAGCCGTGAACTACCGCACTGTACTGTGTCTGCTGCTAATATATAGACTGGTTGATAAAGAGATAGTATACTCGTAACTAGTATGTATGTATAAAGAAAGAAAAAAAAACCACGGTTAGGTGGTATATACAATTATGGACGGGCTGCCGAGTGCCGACACAGAGGTAGCCACAGCCGTGAACTACCGCACTGTACTGTGTCTGCTGCTAATATATAGACTGGTTGATAAAGAGATAGTATACTCGTAACTAGTATGTATGTATAAAGAAAGAAAAAAAAACCACGGTTAGGTGGTATATACAATTATGGACGGGCTGCCGAGTGCCGACACAGAGGTAGCCACAGCCGTGAACTACCGCACTGTACTGTGTCTGCTGCTAATATATAGACTGGTTGATAAAGAGATAGTATACTCGTAACTAGTATGTATGTATAAAGAAAGAAAAAAAAACCACGGTTAGGTGGTATATACAATTATGGACGGGCTGCCGAGTGCCGACACAGAGGTAGCCACAGCCGTGAACTACCGCACTGTACTGTGTCTGCTGCTAATATATAGACTGGTTGATAAAGAGATAGTATACTCGTAACTAGTATGTATGTATAAAGAAAGAAAAAAAAACCACGGTTAGGTCACTGGTATATACAATTATGGACGGGCTGCCGAGTGCCGACACAGAGGTAGCCACAGCCGTGAACTACCGCACTGTACTGTGTCTGCTGCTAATATAGACTGGTTGATAAAGAGATAGTATACTACTAATATTATATACTGGTGGTCAGGTCACTGGTCACTAGTCACACTGGCAGTGGCACTCCTGCAGCAAAAGTGTGCACTGTTTAATTTTAATATAATATTATGTACTCCTGGCTCCTGCTATAACCTATAACTGGCACTGCAGTAGTGCTCCCCAGTCTCCCCCACAATTATAAGCTGTGTGAGCTGAGCAGTCAGACAGATATATATAATATTATATATAGATAATAGATGATGCAGCACACTGGCCTGAGCCTGAGCAGTGCACACAGATATGGTATGTGACTGAGTCACTGTGTGCTGTGTATCGCTTTTTTCAGGCAGAGAACGGATTATAAATAAAAGTGGTGGTCACTGGTCACTATCAGCAAAACTCTGCACTGTACACTACTGAGTACTCCTAATGCTCCCCAAAATTAGTAAATCAAGTGTCTCTCTAATCTATTCTAATTCTAAACGGAGAGGACGCCAGCCACGTCCTCTCCCTATCAATCTCAATGCACGTGTGAAAATGGCGGCGACGCGCGGCTCCTTATATAGAATCCGAGTCTCGCGATAGAATCCGAGCCTCGCGAGAATCCGACAGCGTCATGATGACGTTCGGGCGCGCTCGGGTTAACCGAGCAAGGCGGGAAGATCCGAGTCGCTCGGACCCGTGAAAAAAAACATGAAGTTCTGGCGGGTTCGGATTCAGAGAAACCGAACCCGCTCATCTCTAGGAGGTAGTGGACTATATAATAACGGTTGTGCATGTCCCACCCTCTCGCACAGATAGTGAGCTGTCATGCAGCGTTAGAAGAAGTTGTGTTTTTCCCGTGCATCGTAAAAATTCTTAGTTCAAAAGTGGAGCGACGCGTTAACTTACATTTTTAAGTTCAATTGGAAAAAACTGCCCTCCAAATCTTTCCATAAGCCAACAGAGGCTTGCAGGGCAGATTGTTTGTCACTGGCACGTGTGCTTGAGTGGCGAAAAAGATTTAGTGGCGGTCGTGAGGATGTTTAGGATGGTGAACGTCCTGGAAGTCCTTGCACATCAAAAACAAACGAAAATGTGGAAAAAAAAATTGAGAAATGACGGCAGAAACGGTAAATATCGACACAGAAACTGTCAGGCAAGTTATGCATCAAGATCTTAACATGACAAAAGTTTGTGCTAAGATATTTCCAAGGCTACGATCATCATCTTCGTCATGCTCATGACCATCACTAATTCTTTTGTGCCATCAAACACACGTGCACGCAGAAGAAGCACAATGTTTTTAGGCTGGGGGGGGCAATATATCATTTCCTTTTGGCACCCCTAAAGTGCTGAATGTTTCACTGTCAGGTGCAGCAGGACTTACACGCCACTCCACCTAAGTGATATATATATTTATATCTCTCTATCTAACTGTGGGGGGGTGGGGTGCAGTAAGGGGGCGGAGTTGGGTGCAGGGCAGAGAGGTGATTGGAGAAGCTCTGTATGGAGGGAGGAGGTAGATCAGCAAACCATTTTTACAAGTACAGTCTCATTATTCAATAGTCCCACCTCATACTGCACGTGCCTGTGCAAAGAGGCTATCTCCCACCCTGCGAACTCTTCTAAATTATAAGGTTATCGCATCAGAAGTGGTGTGCTGGCCAGTGACCATGTTGGTGGACAAGTGAACAAAGGTGAGATGGTTTTCTAGTGTGCTTCGGCTATGATCTCTGTTGTCAGGAGTAACAAGGCCATATCTCCCATAGTTGCAAATCTAAACTACAGACCGTGGAAACTTGTCATTGGATCTTAATGGAAAAGCTGCACCAGCCCATCCAAACAGGTCCATCCAACCACGCAATATACTTTTCAAGCTTTTCCAGACACTGAATGGGGGGAATAATAATTGAAAAGCATGGGCTCTGCCGTGGCAAATGCAGGATTTCTAGAGGGGAGTTTCCAAATGTAATCCACAATCACCCACTCTGCAGAACGTGGAATACAGTATTAATATTTAACACTTTAGATGGTCTGTAGTATAGGCTGTATCAAACATATTTAAATAATATAAATAAGAGAAGTGGTCAAGAAAAGTTTAAAAATACTATAATAAATTAAAATAAAAACATAAATAGAACCAGTACTGCACATTCTAAGCACACATTCTCCCACCTTATGGAAAGGCTCCTGTCTCTCTTCCTGGTAGCTGTTCTCTTATCCAGTGCACTGGTTGAGGACTCAGGGGGTTATTCAGAGATGGAAGCAGATCTCGCTTCCGCATAAAAATCTGCGTCCTTCTACTCACATGCTGGGGGTCGCCCAGTACAGGGCAAGGCTGCCCAACATGTGTGTGGTGCCGCCCCGTCATGCGTTCGCCATTTAATTGCAAATGCATCGATTTGAGGTCGACCTCTGCCTGCACAGACTTACAGAACAGCAGCACGTGACATTACTCAGCCGCCCTGAAAATGGTCCAGACACTACTGCATTGTCCGGACCACGCCCGTGAAACACAGCGATGACGCCCCCCCCGCATCCTTTTGCGGCCGCATCCTTTTGGGATGTAGCTCTAATTGTGGGTAATAAAGGGTGTTACTGAGAACATATAGCTTTGGTGGGTCATTCTGCTCCCAGACAAGGGATGTGGGGGAGGCGGACATTGCTTCAGGTAGAATGTTGTCACTTATATTGTATATTTTAGTAAGTTATACCTTTTGTATTGATGTATCAAAATGTGTCTGCGGTTCTTTTGTTAGTTTCTGTAAAGAGATTGTGTTTCCTCCCGAACTCGTTTGCTTTCTTCTACTTCTGAAATAAACTACTTGAACCACTTCATTTATCTATTAAAAACTGAGAATTTATTTTGCTGTCATATTCCCTAAGATATACTCTATTTATTTATCTTCCCTTTAAATAGATAAATGAGTCTCCGATGAGTTCCACATGGCTGATTTATTTTGGCACTTCATGTTGTACGGCATGAGAAGAGGCATACACGTATCAATTAATTCCCAATACAGACACGCAGATTGCGGCAGCCATCTGTCCACGTATCACTTACTTCTCCTATTTCCACGCACTTGAAATTAACAGTGACATGAAAAAATGGGGCAGAAGATTCAAAAGTAATATAAATAAGAAAAATACTAATAAATTGTAAGATGTAACAGAGGGCAAACTATGTGATACAGTAAAATGCATCCTGCTTATTATAATTAGCGTTTATTATTTTTCCAGAAATACTCATTAAAATATATAGAAAAGGTTTATTTTTAAATAAACATAGAATAGAACATTTATACCTATTGTTTATGATTAGGATTATGATAACAATATTTTAATGTTGGGATTGCAAACATTGGCCCTCATTCCGAGTTGTTCGCTCGCAAGCGGATTGTAGCAGATTTGCTCATGCTAAGCCGCCGCCTACTGGGAGTGAATCTTAGCATCTTAAAATTGCGAACGATGTAGTCGCAATATTGCGATTACACACCTCGTAGCAGTTTCTGAGTAGCTTCAGACTTACTCGGCATCTGCGATCAGTTCAGTGCTTGTCGTTCCTGGTTTGACGTCACAAACACACCCAGCGTTCGCCCAGACACTCCTCCGTTTCTCCGGCCACTCCTGCGTTTTTTCCGGAAACGGTAGCGTTTTTTCCCACACGCCCATAAATCGGCCTGTTTCCGCCCAGTAACACCCATTTCCTGTCAATCACATTACGATCTCCAGAACGATGAAAAAGCCGTGAGTAAAATTCCTAACTGCATAGCAAATTTACTTGGCGCAGTCGCAGTGCGAACATTGCGCATGCGCATTAAGCGGAAATTTGCTGCGATGCGAAGAATTTTACCGAGCGAACAACTCGGAATGAGGGCCATTGACTTTAGGACAAAGATATTGTTGAGTTAGACTTACAATTTGTAAATCGGTTTTGTACATAATAATGCCTTTATTTATGTGACAATCCGGACACATCATACACTATCCAGTCCTGCACCCCAGCACCAGTACTCATAGGCTAGGCTGGGGAGGTAAATTCAAGAGGACAGAAAGCATTTTTCTTAAAATGTATCACTGACATACTTTAATGGGTTGCGTTCAGGATCCCATCGATTGGGATCCCGGCAGTCAAAATACACTACTCGGAATGCCCCATTCGAGATCCCAATATTCATCACTGTCCTGGTGCCGGGGTCCCCTACTCCTGGAATCAGTGTCTGACTGGAGCATAAAGGGCCCACCGGGGGAATGCAGTGATAGGGGCCCATACTTAAGGGTGTGGCCAGCCTACAAAGGGGTGGCTTGAAATACACAATAGTCTAGTGCAGTGTAATGCAACATATCTACCATGTATAATACAAGTGCACAGTCTGGAACCTGATCCCTAGAGGAAGGAGTGGGCCCTCAGGCAGTGGGGCTTACCGGTGGTTTCCCTGGTACCCCTGTGGGCCAGTCCGACCCTGCCTGGAATCCTGAACAAGTATTTGACGGGCTGCCAGAGAGGTAAGCTGCTGCGGGGGGGGGGGGGGGGGGGGGGAGTAGTGTTAGCTTGCGGGGAGGTGGGCTTAGGGTTAGGCACCCCCGGGGCAGATTAGGGTTAGGCTGCGGGGAGGTGGGGTTAGGCACAACCGGGGAGAGTTAGGGTTCGGCTGCATTAGGTTCAGAATGTGGGTAAGGAGGGTTAGGGGGCTTGGGGATCAGGGCTAGTTTTCTTATCACCTTGGTGTCAGGATACTAAGCCTCAGGATGAAGATGTTGGTATTTCTCTTACGTCCTAGAGGATGCTGGGGTTCCATTTAGTACCATGGGGCATAGACGGGTCCACTAGGAGCCATGGGCACTTTAAGAGTTTAATAGTGTGGGCTGGCTCCTCCCTCTATGCCCCTACTACCAGACTCAGTTTAGAAAATGTGCCGGGAGGAGCCGGTCACAGCTAGGTGAGCTCTTAGGAGTTTTTCTAGTTTTAATGTTTTCTGAGTGTGTTAGGTACAGGAAAGCTGCTGGCAACAGCCCCCCTGCTACAAGGGACTTAGGGGGGAAGTAGGAACCAACTCTTGAAGTTAATGGTTCTCTATCTCCGCTGACAGGACACTGAGCTCCTGAGGGTGCTGATCACAAGCCCACGAGGCGACCGCTCACTCCCGCAGCACGGCCGCCACCCCCTAACAGAGTCAGAAGAAAGAAGAGTGGTGAGTACAGCGCCGGCGGCCTGGTTAGCGTGTCGCCGGCGGGTATGGCGGCACAAGGGTGGGAGCGCAGCTCTGACAGGCTGCGCTCCGGCAGGCTCAGCAACACACTGGGTTGGTGTTTGAGGGGCGTCCTGGGCCAGCGCAATTCACCCTAAACTGGCCACTTGGCTAACAGGGGCTAATCCCTGCTGTTAGCAACAAACACCTCAGGCCAGTATAAACAACTTAGGCCCTCATTCCGAGTTGTTTGCTCGCTAGCTGCTTTTAGCAGCATTGCACACGCTAAGCCGCCGCCCTCTGGGAGTGTATCTTAGCTTAGCAGAAGTGCGAACGAAAGATTAGCAGAATTGCTATTAAATATTTCCCTGCAGTTTCTGAGTAGCTCCAGACCTACTCCTACACTGCGATCACCTCAGTCTGTTTAGTTCCTGGTTTGACGCCACAAACACGCCCAGCATTCGGCCAGCCACTCCCCCATTTCTCCAGCCACTCCTGCGTTTTTACCTGGCACGCCTGCGTTTTTTAGCACTCTCCCTGAAAATGGCCAGTTTCCGCCCAGAAACACCCACTTCCTGTCAATCACACTACGATCACTCGAGCGATGAAAAAACGTCGCTCGAGCTTGTGTAAATCTACAAAGTTTTGTGTGAAAGTACCATGCGCATGCACATTTTTGCTGTTTTTTCACAGCAGCGAGCGAACAACTCGGAATGACCCCCTTAGTGCGGGAAGCCGCGCGCTATTGCAAGGGGCGGGGCTTCCTCTCAGAGCGGATCCAGCACTCACCAATGCCATTTTCTCCATGCAGATCACAGCATCAGAACGCTGACAGGAAGCCCTCCACATAACTCCAGCTATACCTCTACGTTACCAGGGCGTTATAGACAAGGGGGGAGTGTGGTAACAGTGCTAACTACCCTATTAAGGTTATTTAGTCTGCGCCGGGCTTTTATCATAATAACTGCTTACTGGGGCGCTGTGTGTCTGGCTCCTTATACTCTGTGACTCTCTGAAGGTACTCTGGGGGAAACTGACATTTATGTGTGTGTGTGTGTGTGTGTGTGTGTGTGTGTGTGTGTGTGTGTGTGTGTGTGTGTGTGTGTGTGTGTGTAAGTGTATATATCTCACATTACCATGTCTAAGGACTCTGTGTCCTGTGCTGCAGAGTGTGTATCTTCTCCTGAAGAGTCTATTCCATGTACTCAGGACTGCAATGTGCTTTCCCAGCCATCTGAATCCGAACCCCCATGGGTGGATTCTTTGAGGGGAATGATATCCCAGATTTCTACTGGGATGTCACATACTGAGATAGAAACACAGTTTTTGAGAAGATCTGTGGAGGGTTTGACATACTCAGCCACCGCTGCTTCATCTAAGACCCCCCCTACATACCCACAAAAACGTACACTTGCCCAGATAATGCAAGCTGACACTGACACCGACTCTGATACAGGGAACGGTAATGGGGATATGCAAGGTGGGGGGGGGGGGGGGCATCACTTGCAAAAGGGGTGCAACTATTGATTGAAGCCATTAGGGACATTTTACATATTACTGAGATGGTACCTGAGCAGGTAGAGGAATCTTATTTTACAGAAAGTAAGAAGTCCTCGCTTACCTTCCTGGCTTCTAAGGAGTTAAACTCTTTGTTTGAAAACTCCTGGGAAAACCCAGAGAAAAAATTCCAGATCCCAAAAAGGGTTCTTTTTGCTGTCCCTTTCCCTGAAGAGGACAGAAAAAAGTGGGAAAACCCCCCTATTGTAGACGCTTCTGTATCTAGATTGTCAAAGAAGGTGGTTTTACCTGTCCCTGGGTCAACTGCTTTAAAAGAGCAGGCTGACCGCAAGATTGAGACTACGCTCAAATCACTCTACACAGCAACTGGCATAGCTGTAAGACCCGCTATTGCTTGTGCATGGATTTCTAAAGCCATAGTAAAGTGGTCAGGCACGTTGCTAGAAGACTTAGATACTATGGTTAGGAGTGACATTGAATTGTTTTTGCATCACATACAGGATTCTGCAGGTTTCATGATGGAGGCCATGAAGAACCTTGGCATGCTGAGTGCAAGGACTACTTCCATGGCAGTCTCGGCATGCAGAGGACTCTGGCTATGCCAATGGACTGCGGATGCAGAATCCAAGAAAAGTGTGGAGAACCTGCCCTTCACAAGTCAGGCTCTGTTTGGGGACGCACTGGATGTGTGGATTTGCACGGCAACTGCAGGTAAGTCAACCATTCTTCCCTCCGGCTAGGAAATCTTATTCTACGTCTACACTGCAGTCCATTCAGACCACGAAAGTGAGAAAATCCAAAACCCCTTCCATTTTCTTTAGAGGTGGCCGGGGAAAATCCAGAAAACCTGCACCAACAGGTTCTCAGGAACAGAAACCAGGTTCTGCTTCCTCAAAGTCTGCAGCATGACAGTGGACCTCCCAGCCTGGAGATCGGGCAGGTGGGAGCGAGACTAAAGAATTTCAGTCACGTCTGGGCGTCATCATGCCTAGACCCCTGGGTAAAATATATTGTTACCCAGGGGTACAAACTGGAGTTTCAAGTGCTCCCACCTCACAGATTCTTCAAATCAGGCTTACCAGTTTCGCTGACAGAAAGTGCTATCCTACAGAAAGCCATTCAAAAATTGGTTCAAACAAATTTCATTGTTCCTGTTCCGCCTCACCAAAAACACAAGGGTTATTACTCAAGCCTGTTTGTGGTTCCGAAACCTGACGGTTTGGTAAGGCCGATATTAAATCTAAAGTAATTGAACCCCTACTTGAGGGAATTAAAATTCAAGATGGAGTCTCTGAGAGCGGTGATCTCAGGTCTGGGGGAGGGGGAATTCCTGGAATCCCTAGATATCAAGGATGCGTACCTTCACATTCCGATCTGGCCATCTCACCAGGCTTATCTAAGATTTGCGCTGCTGCACTGTCACTATCAGTTCCAGGCGCTGCCATTTGGCCTCTCCACAGCACCGAGGGTGTTCACCAAGGTCATGGCAGAGATGATGCTACTCCTCCGCAAGCAGGGAGTGAACATAATTCCCTATCTGTACTATCTGCTGATAAAAGCATCTTCCAGGGAGACACTATTACAGGGTATTGCTCTTTCAACTCGACTACTACAGGATCATGGGTGGAACCTGAACCTTCCAAAGTCACATTTGGAGCTGACAATGAGGCTGCCCTTTCTGGGGATGGTACTCGACACGGAAGTGCAGATGGTGTTTCTGCCGGCGGAGAAAGCGTTGGTAATCCAATCAATGGTCCGGGATGTCCTGAAGCCACCCCGGGTATCGGTTTATCAGTGGATTTGCCTTCTGGCGAAGATGGTAGCCTACTATGAGGCTCTACAGTGCGGAAGATTTCATGCAAGGTCCTTCCAACTGGATCTCCTGGAATAATGGTCGGGATCTCATCTTCACATGAACCAGCGAATATGCCTGTCGCCGAAAGCCAGAAATTCACTTTTCTGGTGGCTACAAGCTTCTCACCTTCTCGAGGGCTGCAGGTTTGGGATTCAGAATTGGATCCTTCGAACCACGGATGCAAGTCTCAGAGGTTGGGGAGCAGTCACCCAAGGGGAAACCTTCCAACAAAAGTGGTCAAATCTGGAATCCATCCTTCCGATAAACATTCTGGAACTAAGGGCCATATAAAACGGGCTTCTACAAGTGACACATCTTCTGCAAGATCAGGCCATTCAGGTTCAGTCGGACAATGTAACGGCAGTACACAGAAACAAATGTACAGATGGCGCTTCAGTTCAGAGGTGCTGCAATCTCCCAGCTGGGACGGTTATCAATTTCCCAAAAAGATTTGGAATGAGCACACTGAGAAACGTTTTACCTGGACGGAGAGGTAAAGGAGAACTAGGGAAGAACCAATATTGGAATCTACAGGAATAAAGGAAGGGATACTACAAGCGTAATTGGGTGGGCACTGCTGACACCCCATTAAGTTCGGTACGTAGGTCCGCCACACTTAGGTGGATTAAAGTTTTTTCTTTTACATCATATCTTATATGTGATTGGAATTTCTGAGAACCCATTTGATCCCTACGGTACTTCACTATATACAAATTCTTTTTTTGAGGACATCGTGTTATATCGGAACAAGGAAGTACTGCTGATAAGCTGTCCAGTGAGGAGAACTTCCCCCTTCTATATAAAGAAACAATACCCGTAGTGACCCAGGGAGCGCACCCCAGCAAAACCATAGAACTAGAATGTAACGGCAGTGTCCTACATAAACCGACAGGGCAGAACAAAGAGCAGAGCGGCGATGTCAGAGGTAAAAAGAATCCTCCTCTGGGCAGAAAAGCATGCAGTGGCGCTGTCAGTAGTCTTCATTCCGGGAGTGGACAACTAGTAAGCGGACTTCCTAAGCAGACACGATCTCCATCCAGGAGAATGGGGCCTCCACCCGGAGGAGTTCGCAGAGTTAACAAGTCGATGGGGTGTACCTCAAACAGACATGATGGCCTTCCGCCTCAACAAGAAGCTTCGGAGGTACTTTTCCAGGTCGAGAGACCCACAAGCAGTGGCGGTGGACGCCCTTGTAACTCCGTCGGTGTTCCAGTCAGTGTATGTGTTCCCTCATCCCAAGGATTCTCAAACTAATAAAAAGAACAAGAGTTCTGGCGTTCCTCATTGCTCTGGACTTGCAATGAAAGGCTTGGTACGCGGATCTTCTGGAATTACTGCTGGAGGATCTGAGGCCTGTTCCTCTTCGTGAGGACCTTCTACAATAGGGTCCGTTTGCCTATCAAGACTTACCATGGCTACGTTTGACGGCATGGAGGTTGAACACCAGATCTTAGCTCGGAAGGGCATTCCGAACAAGGTCATTCCTACTCTTATCCATGCTGGGAAGGGAGTAACATCTACACATTACCATCGGATTTGGAAAAAGTATGTGTCTTGGTGTGAATCCAAGAAGTTTCCTACGGTGGAGTTTCAACTAGGACGGTTTCTCCTCTTTCTGCACACAGGTGTGGATTTGGGCCTACGCTTGGGCTCCATAAAGGTCAAGATTTCGGCCTTGTCCATTTTCGTCCAGAAACAATTGGCTGCTCTCCCTGAAGTTCAGACATTCTTGAAAGGGTTTCTGCACATCCAACCACCCTTTGTGCCTCCTACGGCACCTTGGGATCTTAATGTGGTGCTGCAGTTCCTGCAATTGGATTGGTTTGAGCCTTTAGAGGAGGTGGATGTCAAGTTTCTTACTTGGAAGGCGGTCACACTGTTGGAATTGGTATCTGCTAGACGTGTGTCAGTACTGGGGGCATTGTCATGCAAGAGCCCTTACTTGATTTTCAATGAAGATAGAGCTGAGCTAAGAACGCATCAGCAATTTCTTCCTAAGGTTGTGTCAGCTTTTCTTATCAACCAACCTATTGTGGTGCCAGTGGCTACTGACTCCTTAATTGCCTCAAAGTCATTGGATGTTGTGAGGGCTTTGGAAGTATATGTGAAGAGAACTTCTCGTCACAGGAAGTCGGACGCTCTGTTTGTCCTTTATGATCCCAACGAGGTTGGGTGTCTTGCTTCTAAGCAGACGATTTCTCACTGGATCAGGTTTACTATCCATCATGCTTATTCTACGGCAGGCTTGCCGTGTCCAAAATCTGTTTAGGCCCACTCTACTCGTAAAGTGGGTTCTTCCTGGGCGGCTGCCCAGGGTGTCTTGGCTTTACAGCTTTGTCGAGCAGCTACTTGGTCAGGGTCGAACGCGTTTACTAAGTTCTACAAGTTCGATATTTTGGCCTCTGAGGACCTACAGTTTGATCAATCTGTTCTGCAGGAACCTCGGCACTCTCCGTCCCATACTGGGAGCTTTGGTACATCTCCATGGTACTAAATGGAACCCCAGCATCCTCTAGTATGTAAGAAAAAATAGGATTTTAAGTACCTACCAGTAAATCCTTTTCTCGTAGTCCGTAGAGGATGCTGGGCACCCGCCCAGTGCTTCATTTTCCTGCACTGTTACTGTTAGGGTCTCCTGCCCTGTGCTGCCACGTCGTCATGGCAACCGGGAGACAAGTGCTAGCGGAGTAACCTGAGCGCAGCTGATACTCCGGTTCGGGTCTTTTGCTATGCAGTGGTTACAGGCAGGGGATCCGGTGCTGGTTTTTGTGCTCACAGTCTGTGAGGTCTGAGGGGGGCGTGGACAGCACCTGCTTTATAAGGCCTCTTCTCAGGTTAAGCAGATGCTGCTGAATCTTTGTTGGTTAGTCAGTTCCTGAAAGTTAGCCAGTACTGTGTAGCTTTGTATTTGTTGTTGCTTACTGCAAATAGGCCTGGGGATTTGGTACTACACTCTGCCAATCCAGACCTAGCAGTAAGACTGGAGTCAGTCATTTAGCCTGCTGAGGTTCTTTTGCTATTCTGTGAACCCAGCAGGTTTGTGGCTGTACTTTCAGACCTGCCTGCATAATCCTCTATCACTGTGCAGGGCGTCCATGTGTCAGTTTAGTGGCAGTAAGCTGAACCTGGGCCCTGCAAGTGAGAATTAGGATTGTGGAGACTCTCCTTGTGTCTATTATTCCATCTCTGACCAAGGAGTTTACTGCCACACCCGTTGGTAACCCTTTAGGGTTTTGCTGTTGCCCTTAGCAACAGCATTTCGGGTTCTCTACGTATTAAAACACAACATCTTGCTTTTTCCATCTGAGCATTTCTAATACTAGGGAGACACCCAGTTTCTTAGCCTCTGGGCTTCTCTGTTCACTCTGTGTTGGTTTTGTTACCCTATCACCTTCTGTGTACGTTATGTCATATTTCCCAGTCTGTCTGTGAGTTCATTTGTTTTGCATCCCTCTCTGTTCAGACACCAGTACATTCCTGCAGGCACTGGTGTGCATAACAGTTCAAACACCAGTACATTCCTGCAGGCACTGGTGTGCATAACATATTCAGCAGCCCAATACTCCTGTTGAAATTTTGTGGGAATATGGAGCATACCCCTCAAAATACGTTGCAACAGGTGGTCGATCAGGTGCAGGTCCTGACTCGTCAATTTAATGATTTGTCCATTAAAATGCACACCTCCCAGGCCGCTGGCGGAGCTCCCGCAGCAGCAGCACCTTCAGGGGTTAAGGAGCCGAAAGTAAATCTTTCGGATCGTTTTTCTGGAGATCGCTCGCAGTTCTTTTGTTTCAAGGAGAGCTGCAAGTTATATTTCCAGCTTAGGCCTCAGTCTTCTGGGTCAGAGATTCAGCGGGTGGGTATAGTGATTTCCTTGCTACAAGGAGACCCACAGGTCTGGGCATATGGGTTGCAGCCTGACTGTCCGTCGCTTAAAAGTGTTGATGCTTTTTTTACGGCACTGGGCATGTTGTATGATGACCCTGCCAAGACGGCCTCAGCCGAGGCTCAGATTTCGATCCTTAAGCAAGGGCGAAGGCCAGTTGAGGTTTACTGTACGGAGTTTCGGAGGTTGGCCCATGATACCCAGTGGAATGACCCAGCCCTGAGACACCAGTACCGAAGAGGTCTTTCTAACCAGATAAAAGACCAACTGGTACAATATCCCTTGCCTGATAGCTTGGATCAGCTCATGCAGTTATCCATCCGGGTGGATAGACGGCTGAGAGAGCGTAGGCTTGAAAGGGAGACCGAGGTTTCCTTCTTTCCCAAGGGAACCTCAGACTCTGAGGAATTTTCCGAGGAGCCTATGCAGATTGGGGCTACCCGCCTCTCCTCGCGTGAGAAGACGCGGAGGAGACAGCAGGGGTTGTGTTTGTACTGTGGGAATAAGGGTCATGTGGTAGTATCATGCCCAGAAAAGCCGGAAAACTTCAGCGCCTGAGGGTGATGGGAAATATCCTGTCAGGCCAGAAGTCAGAATTTCCCAAGAAGACTTTTATCATTCCGGTGACCTTGAAGATCCTCGGTCAAACTGTCAAGACTGAGGCCTTTGTGGACAGTGGGGCCGACGGGGTTTTTATGGACCGCCAATTCGCCCTGAAACACTCTGTTTCCTTAGTACCCTTGGCGTCGGAAATTGAGATTTGTGGGTTAAACGGGGAACCATTATCCCAGGGTAAAATTACCTCTTGCACTAGCCAGATTTCTTTGTTTATTGGAGCCACACACTCTGAAAAATTGTCCTTTTATGTGACTGCCTGTACTTTTGCCCCATTGGTGTTGGGGTTACCCTGGTTAAGGGCCCACAATCCTCAATTTGACTGGGTCTCTGGGGAGATTCTTAGTTGGGGTACTGATTGTTTCAGGAGTTGCTTGAGCCTTCCAGTCAGGCTCTCGCAGCTAAGTTTGCCAGGATTGCCAGGGTGTTATGCAGATTTTGCGGACGTGTTCTCCAAAAAAGTTGCAGAGGTACTACCTCCCCATCGCCCCTATGACTGTGCCATTGATTTGTTGCCGAATGCTAAGCTTCCCAAGAGCAGGTTGTACTCCCTGTCACGTCCTGAGACTCAGGCTATGGCAGAGTACATTCAGGAAAACTTGGCTAAAGGATTTATCAGACCTTCACAGTCTCCAGTTGGGTCGGGGTTCTTCTTCGTGGGTAAAAAGGACGGTTCATTGCGACCCTGCATCGACTTCAGGGAATTGAACCGTATCACGATTAAAAACTCATACCCACTGCCTCTCATTTCGGTCTTGTTTGACCAGCTTTGTACTGCCACCATTTTTTCTAAGATTGACCTACGCGGTGCGTACAATCTAATCCGAATAAGAGAGGGGGATGAATGGAAGACTGCCTTTAATACCCACTCAGGGCATTATGAATATTTGGTGATGCCTTTTGGGCTCTGTAATGCCCCGGCAGTCTTCCAGGATTTCATGAACGATGTGCTCAGGGAATATTTGGATAGATTCTTAGTTGTATACTTAGATGACATCCTAATCTTCTCCCATTCCCTGGAGGAACATCGGAAGCATGTACGCTTAGTCCTCCAGAAACTCAGAGACCACCGGCTTGGGGCGAAGCTGGAGAAGTGCGAATTTGAAGTTCAGCAAATCGCATTTCTAGGATATATTATCTCCCCAGAAGGTTTCCAAATGGAGGGTTCCAAGGTACAGGCAGTCCTGGATTGGGTGCAGCCCACTAGTTTGAAGGCGCTTCAGCGTTTCCTGGGCTTTGCAAATTTTTATAGACGATTTATCGCTGGATTTTCGTCTATAGTGGCGCCCTTGGTGGCACTCACTAAGAAAGGGGCGGATGTTGCTCACTGGTCTCGTGAGGCCAAAGCGGCTTTTGCCCGTCTCAAAAGGGCATTTGTCTCGGCCAAGGTGCTGCGACACCCAGATCCAGAGCGTCCTTTTGTGGTGGAGGTGGATGCCTCTGAGATGGGTATTGGGGCAGTGCTCTCTCAGATGGGAGTGTCTGATAATCGCCTTCATCCCTGTGCTTACTTTTCCCGTAAATTTTCGCCTGCCGAGATGAATTATGATGTGGGTAACCGGGAATTGTTGGCTATTAAGGATGCACTCGAGGAGTGGAGACACTGGCTTGAGGGGGCTAAGTTTGTGGTCTCAATTCTCACCGACCATAAGAATTTGGCATATTTAGAGTCAGTGAAGCGTCTCAATGCCAGGCAGGCACGATGGGCTTTGTTTTTTGCTCGCTTTATTTTTTTGATAACATATCGCCCTGGGTCAAAAAACATCAAGGCTGATGCGCTCTCGTGGAGTTTTGCTCCAATCCAGGAGACCACCGAGGAGCCGTTGCCCATTGTGTCCCCATCATGTATTAAAGTGGGCATTACCCAGGACCTCTTGTCATTAGTCCTTAGAGCACAGGAGCAGGCTCCTCCAGACCTTCCGGTAGGTCTTTTGTTTGTGCCTCCTAGGTTAAGACAGCGAGTGTTCCTGGAATTCCATGCCAAGAAGTCGGCAGGTCACCCGGGTATTGCCAGAACTAGGGAGTTGCTATCTAGGGCGGTGTGGTGGCCCTCGGTGGCTAAGGATGTGGATCAGTGGGTTCGGGCATGTGACATCTGTGCCCGAAATAAGACTCCTAGAGGGGTTCCTGTTGGCCCATTACATCCACTCTCTATTCCATCTAAGCCATGGACCCACATTTCAATGGATTTTGTTGTGGACTTGCCCAAATCCTCGGGGATGACAGCCATCTGGGTTGTCGTTGACAGGTTTTCGAAGATGGCGCACTTCGTTCCACTGGTTGGGCTGCCATCGGCCAGACGCCTGTCTGAATTATTTATGCTGCATGTTGTACGTCTCCACGGGTTGCCACTTGATGTGGTCTCTGACCGCGGATCCCAGTTTGTGGCCAAATTCTGGAGGGCATTTTGTTCCAATCTCCAGATTTCTGTCAGCTTGTCGTCAGGCTACCATCCGCAGTCTAATGGGCAGACTGAAAGGGTGAACCAGTCCTTGGAGCAGTTCCTCAGGTGTTATGTCTCCAAGTGTCAGACTGACTGGGTTGCTCATCTGTCAATGGCGGAGTTTGCCTATAACAACGCGGCTCACTCTGCTACAGGGATCTCTCCCTTCCTTTGTGTGTATGGGCATCATCCTAAGGCCAATTCTTTTGACCCCCTGGACTCCACGCCTGGTGGTTCCTCTGTCGTTTCGGTCCTTAGAGGTATTTGGAGGAAAGTGAAGAAAGCCCTTGTGTCTGTGTCATTAGTGACCAAAAGGGTTTTTGATAAGCGGAAAAGACCCTGCAGCTTCAAATTAGGAGACTTCGTCTGGTTGTCTACCAAGAATTTGAAGTTGAGACAGCCATCTCATAAGTTAGGCCCCCGGTTCATCGGCCCTTATAAGATCACCAGGGTTATCAATCCGGTGGCATTTCAGTTAGATCTGCCCCGTTCTTTGGGTATCAATAAAACATTTCATTGTTCCATTTTAAAACGGGCGATTAGTAATCCTTCTTCCAGAGGAAGACCTTCCCCTCTTCTGATACGTGGCCAGAGGGAGTTTGTTGTTGAAAGGATTCTTGACTCCAAGATGGTTCGGGGTCGGCTGTCATTTTTGGTGCACTGGAAGGGGTATGGCCCGGAGGAGCGGTCGTGGGTGCGCAGTTGTGATCTTCATGCCCCCAGACTGATACGCTCTTTCTTCTCGCAGTTCCCCGATAAACCCGGTGGTAGGGGTTCTTTGAACCCTCGTCAGAGGGGGGGTACTGTTAGGGTCTCCTGCCCTGTGCTGCCACGTCGTCATGGCAACCGGGAGACAAGTGCTAGCGGAGTAACCTGAGCGCAGCTGATACTCCGGTTCGGGTCTTTTGCTATGCAGTGGTTACAGGCAGGGGATCCGGTGCTGGTTTTTGTGCTCACAGTCTGTGAGGTCTGAGGGGGGCGTGGACAGCACCTGCTTTATAAGGCCTCTTCTCAGGTTAAGCAGATGCTGCTGAATCTTTGTTGGTTAGTCAGTTCCTGAAAGTTAGCCAGTACTGTGTAGCTTTGTATTTGTTGTTGCTTACTGCAAATAGGCCTGGGGATTTGGTACTACACTCTGCCAATCCAGACCTAGCAGTAAGACTGGAGTCAGTCATTTAGCCTGCTGAGGTTCTTTTGCTATTCTGTGAACCCAGCAGGTTTGTGGCTGTACTTTCAGACCTGCCTGCATAATCCTCTCTCACTGTGCAGGGCGTCCATGTGTCAGTTTAGTGGCAGTAAGCTGAACCTGGGCCCTGCAAGTGAGAATTAGGATTGTGGAGACTCTCCTTGTGTCTATTATTCCATCTCTGACCAAGGAGTTTACTGCCACACCCGTTGGTAACCCTTTAGGGTTTTGCTGTTGCCCTTAGCAACAGCATTTCGGGTTCTCTACGTATTAAAACACAACATCTTGCTTTTTCCATCTGAGCATTTCTAATACTAGGGAGACACCCAGTTTCTTAGCCTCTGGGCTTCTCTGTTCACTCTGTGTTGGTTTTGTTACCCTATCACCTTCTGTGTACGTTATGTCATATTTCCCAGTCTGTCTGTGAGTTCATTTGTTTTGCATCCCTCTCTGTTCAGACACCAGTACATTCCTGCAGGCACTGGTGTGCATAACAGTTCAAACACCAGTACATTCCTGCAGGCACTGGTGTGCATAACAGTTACTTGGTTAAGTATTGTTGGTTCAGTTGCTGCTGAATCGTTTCAAGTTGGTTAGCCTGGCTTTCCTTTTGTTATGCGTGAGCTGGTGTGAATCTCACCACTATCTGTGTATTTCCTTCTCTCGAAGTATGTTCGTCTCCTCTGGCACAGTTTCTAGACTGAGTCTGGTAGGAGGGGCATAGAGGGAGGAGCCAGCCCACACTATTAAACTCTTAAAGTGCCCATAGCTCCTAGTGGACTCGTCTATACCCCATGGTACTAAGAATCCTCTACGGACTACAAGAAAAGGATTTACCGGTAGGTAATTAAAATCCTATTTTTGACTGCAGGGCATCCCGAGCACTGGGATCCGGCTACCAACTCCTTACAATGATTTAAAATTCTCTACATTTGTGTCAAAGTCTACATTATTTCGACAAATATGTACCCCCTTGGTCAATGCCGCACCCAGATGCTCTCTGTATGTATAGTGACCACTAGAATACTCTCTGTATTGCATATAGACCATGAGAATGGTGTCTGTATGGTATAGAGATACACTTCCTCTTTGTAATGCTTACTTTATTTTTATGAAAGCCGTTTAAATCTGTATTGTATATAGGACACTTGAATTCTTTAGCAGCTACCATAATGCTCTCTGTAATGTATAGTGACCACTAGAATGTTCTCTGTATTGCATAGAAGCTATGAGAATGTTCTCTATCTTTGATTGTGAATTAGGCACAATTACGTTAGGTTATCCCATCCCTACCCTATGGTGGTCATTCCAAGTTGATCGCTAGCTGCATTCGTTTGCTGTGCAGCGATGAGGCAAAAAAACGGCACTTCTGCGCATGCGTATGCAGTGCAATGCGCACGCGCGATGTACTTTTACAAAGAATGATGTCGTTTCACACAGGGTCTAGCGAAGCTTTTCAGTCGCACTGCTTGCCGCAGAGTGATTGACATGAAGTGGGCGTTTCTGGGTTCCAACTGACCGTTTTCAGGGAGTGTTCGGAAAAACGTAGGCGTGCCAGGAATAACGCAGGCGTGGCTGGGCGAACGCAGGGCGTGTTTGTGACGTCAAAACAGGAACTGAATAGTCTGAAGTCATCGCAAGCACTGAGTAGATATATAGAGCTACTCTAAAACTGCACAAAAATTCTTTGCCGCCGCTGTGCGATCCTTTCGTTCGCACTTCTGCTAAGCTAAAATACACTTCCAGTGGGCGGCGGCATAGCGTTTGCATGGCTGCAAAAAATAGCTAGAGAGCGATCAACTCGGAATGACCACCTATGAGCGACCAGTGTCCTACCAGCCATAGATGACAAATTCCACAAAATACAAATTTACAAATAAATATAAACAATTATGTGCAATAAGGAAACAAGTGGAACTTTTATTAAAGTGACATTTCACCAAAAAACAGAGAAATATGAAATGGTTTTCAGCAAAGTTTAAAACACAGAGAAAATTCCTCTTAAAACTTTTCATCTCAAACTAACTACACAATTAAGTTAAATACAGACGAGTAATCTAGTGCTCCACAACATGTTGCCTTATCATTAAAGTGTTTCTATGTCTACTCCTGAATAAATAAATGAAAGCAAGCAGTCACTCCAGTAAAATATTTATACATATTCTTCCCAATCTGTCCTGTCTGTCCTCGGGCGTAACAGAAGCAGGTCCGCTAATTCCCTCACCAGATAGATATAAAACACCAATTGTTGCAGATTTCTTTCTAAAGAATGTTTTGCATGTTTACCCTGTAGGACATATAGTGATGATGGAACAAAAATATGCACAAAACAGAATTCATGCTAATTGGTGAAAATGTCCTTTTCCAGACGAATGATGTATTTCCGCGCTGTTACAATAACGTTATTCACTGCGTAGGATAGAAATAAATATCTCTAACTTTTTATATCCCATTTTTTACATGTATAATGTGCGTTCTAAATTGTGGATGAATCCATTGTATTTACTTTACCGTTTACTTTGTGTCATCTTCTACATCATTTGATACAACGTTACATGCAATTTCTGAAAACAGATTGTATAATATAACTTCACGGTAGATGCTAGAATCAAGTGGGCTAAGGGACCTTTTCCGTTTGGGGGAGGAGTCACGACACAAGGGGGAGGAGCAAGGCCAGCGGGATAGTTCCTCTACTATCCACGCCACCAACTATTACCTTTAGTAATCAGGTGGCGAGCGAAGCGGAGCGGAGCGAGCCACCGAGCCCGAAGCGTGGCGAGCGTACTTTTCGGGTACCCTGTTCGCCCGTAGCTCCTCCCCCAGGTGACGTGTCTCCTCCCCTAGATACGTCAGAAGGTCCCTTCTCCCACTCCGAAATAGAATCAACCATAACTTCACCGGAATCAGCAATCATAGATCACGGGCGGGAAGTAATGAAGTCCGAGTTGTGGTATGGTAATGATGAAGGATGGAACATGGGGGGTAATTCTGAGTTGATCGCAGCAGCAAGTTTGTTAGCAATTGGGCAAAACCATGGCCCTCATTCCGAGTTGTTCGCTCGTTAGCTGCTTTTAGCAGCATTGCACACGCTAGGCCGCCGCCCTCTAGGAGTGTATCTTAGCATAGCAGAATTGCGAACGAAAGATTTGCAAAATAGCGAATAGAAATTTCTTAGCAGTTTCTGAGTAGCTCCAGACCTACTCACAAATAGCGATCAGTTCAGTCAGTTTCGTTCCTGGTTTGACGTCACAAACACGTCCAGCGTCCGGCCAGCCACTCCCCCGTTTCTCCAGCAACTCCCGCGTTTTTGCCTGACACGCCTGCGTTTTTCCGCACTCCCAGAAAACGTCCAGTTTCCGCCCAGAAACACCCACTTCCTGTCAATCACACTACGATCACTTCAACGATGAAAACTCTTCGTTCTGCCGTGAGTAAATCCACTAAGTTCTTAGTAAAATTACTAAGCGCATGCGCACTGCGTACCATGCGCATGCGCATTTTTGCCTTAATCGCTCCGTAGCGAAAATCGGCAACGAGCGAACAACTCGGAATGACCACCCTTGTGCACTGCAGGGGGAGCAGATGTAACATGTGCAGAGAGAGTTAGATGTGGGTGGGTTATATTGTTTCTGTGCAGGGTAAATACTGGCTGCTTTATTTTTACACTGCAAATTAGATTTCAGTTTGAATACACCCCACCCAAATCTAACTCTCTCTGCACATGTTACATCTGCCCCACCTGCAGTGCACATTGGCCCTCATTCCGAGTTGTTCGCTCGCAAGTGAATTTTAGCAGATTTGCTCATGCTAAGCCGCCGCCTACTGGGAGTGAATCTTAGCATCTTAAAATTGCGAACGATGTATTCGCAATATTGCGATTACACACCTCGTAGCAGTTTCTGAGTAGCTCCAGACTTACTCGGCATCTGCGATCAGTTCAGTGCTTGTCGTTCCTGGTTTGACATCACAAACACACCCAGCGTTCGCCCAGACACTCCCCCGTTTCTCCAGCCACTCCTGCGTTTTTTCCGGAAACGGTAGCGTTTTTTCCCACACGCCCATAAAACGGCCTGTTTCCGCCCAGTAACACCCATTTCCTGTCAATCACATTACGATCGCCAGAACGATGAAAAAGCCGTGAGTAAAAATCCTAACTACATAGCAAATTTACTTGGCGCAGTCGCAGTGCGGACATTGCGCATGCGCATTAAGCGGAAAATCGCTGCGATGCGAAGATTTTTACTGAGCGAACAACTCGGAATGAGGGCCATGGTTTTGCCCAGCTGCTAACAAATTTGCTGCTGCGATCAACTCAGAATTAGTCCCATGATCATTCCGTCATTCATTAACATCATTCCAGCGTGTACGGGCAACCTGGGAATTCGTTCTGATGTCAGAAAAAAATGCCTGTTGCTCAAGTTTTAGTAAATAGACCCCTTGGGGAAAGAAAAAGCACCAACCAATCAGCTTCTGTCATTTTTAAACATGACCAGTTACATGGCAGCTAGGCACTGATTGGCTGGTACTTTATCTCTCTACACTTTATCAGTTTTCAAAGCTTAGTTCATCTCCCCCCCCCCCAAGTCTTAAGATGGGTACACACTGAGTGATATGTCACCTGATCCGGCGGATCGGACTGACAGATTGCACACATAGGCGTATATCGCGCAGTGTGTATGCCCGTCAAACCTGGCGATATCGCTAGCGTCCTGTAGCATGCTAATGAAGGATGGAACATGATCGTTCCATCCTTCATTAACATTGTTCCAATATGTAAGGGCAATCTGGTTTGAAGGGTATTCGTTACGTTGTCGGAACGATTGTCCATTGCTCATGTGTGTACCCGGCTTTATTAAATAGAGCCCTTGGAGAGAGATAAAGCACCAACCTATCAGCCCTTAACTGTCAGTTTTCAAACGCAGCCTGTAACATTTGCAGTTAGAGCTGATTGTCTCATGAATGAGCGGAATCTCTGATCATCCCCGCTGCGGTCGAAAACGGGTCCATTTTTCAACAATTCATTTTCGCCCATAAGAGAGGGTGAAAATAAGTGGTCATAATGAGAGGGGAAATGGGCGGAAACGGCCCGCATTGGGGGGGTCATTCCGAGTTGATCGTAGCTGTGGTAAATTTAGCAAAGCTACGATCAGGCACTCAGACATGCGGGGGGACGCAGCCGCTGCAGCCCGCCCCCTCCACGATCCGTCCATGCCTGCGTTGGCTGGACCACGCCCCCAAAATGGCGGCCAAACGCCGCCGTGTCGCCCCCTCCCGCCCAGCAACCGCCTCTGCCTGTCTATCAGGCAGAGGCGATCGCTAGGGAACGACGGCCTGCGGCGCCGGCGCATGTTCAATTCCGACCCAATCGTTCCGCTGTGATAAACTGCAGCGAGTGATCGGGTCGGAATGACCCCCTGAATACTGAAGTGTCGGATCCTCACTGTCAGAGAGTATCCAACACTAACTGAATACTCCCCTATGTCTCTCCACTTTATTTCTCTCCCTTAGGGCTAGTAAATCCTGTTTTGACCAGGGGGGTAATTCCAAGTTGATTGCAGCAGGAATTTTGTTAGCAGTTGGGCAAAACCATGTGCACTGTAGGTGGGGCAGATGTAACATGTGCAGAGAGAGTGAGATTTGGGTGGGGTGTGTTCAATCTGAAATCTAAATTGCAGTGTAAAAATAAAGCAGCCAGTATTTACCCTGCACAGATACAACATAAACCCAGCAGGGCCGGCTCTAGGCATGTTCGAATAGAGCGGCCACGCAGGGCGCCACCCTTAATGGGCGCCGCGCGCTGGCGCCGCCATATTCGAACATGGAGCCGGCCCTGTGCACTGGAGCATCGTCCTTGACTTGTGTGCGCTATACACGCTGAGCGGCGCCGGTGTCTGACGCCGGCGCCGCGCAGCGCGCACAGCGCACACAAGCGCCTTGGATTTGGAGGCCTCCTGGCCGCCCGCCCGCACCCAGATCTGCACTGCACCCGCCCGCCCGCACCCGGACCTGCACCCGCCTGCCCGCACCAGGACAGCAGTACTCCTCCCCCTCCAACGCCGCAGGTATATCATTTATGGATGGCACTGTGGGGGCATTTATCTGGCACTGTGGGGGCATTTATCTGGCACTGTGGGGACATTTATCTGGCACTGTGGGCATTTATCTGGCACTGTGGGGGCATTTATCTGGCACTGTGGGGACATTTATCTGGCACTGGGGGCATTTATCTGGCACTGTGGGGGCATATCTGGCACTGTGGGGGCATTTATCTGGCACTGGGGGCATTTATCTGGCACTGTGGGGACATTTATCTGGCACTGTGGGGGCATTTATCTGGCACTGTGGGGGCATTTATCTGGCACTGGGGGCATTTATCTGGCACTGTGGGGGCATATCTGGCACTGTGGGGGCATATCTGGCACTGGGGGCATTTATCTGGCACTGGGGGCATTTATCTGGCACTGTGGGGACATTTATCTGGCACTGTGGGGGCATTTATCTGGCACTGGGGGGCATTTATCTGGCACTGTGGGGGCATTTATCTGGCACTGGGGGCATTTATCTGGCACTGTGGGGTCATATCTGGCACTGTGGGGGCATTTATGTAGCACTGTGGGGTCATATCTGGCACTGTGGGGGCATTTATGTAGCACTGTGGGGTCATATCTGGCACTGTGGGGTCATTTACCTGGCACTGTGGGGTCATATCTGGCACTGTGGGGTCATTTATCTGGCACTGTGGGGTCATTTATCTGGCACTGTGGGGGCATTTCTGTATCTGGCACTGTAGGGGCATTTATGTAGGGACATATCTGGCACTGTGTGGCCATTTATGTATCTGGCATTGCTGGGGGGCATGTCATGTGTTGCTGGCACTGCTGGGGGGCATGTCATGTGTAGCTGGCACGGCTGGGGAGCATATCATGTAGTGTTCCCGCTAGGCGTCTCTGGCTAGGCAATGTGTCTAACGTGCTCTACCTGGCGCAAAGTGTCTAACGTGCTCTGCCTGGCGCAAAGTGTCTAACGTGCTCTGCCTGGCGCAAAGTGTCTAACGTGCTCTGCCTGGCGCAAAGTGTCTAGGAGGTTCTACCTGGTGCAGTGTGTATTAACTGCACGACTGTGTGGTGTAATGCGAATTGCCACTATTATGTGGCCACGCACCTTCCCCACTAAGCAACGCCCCTAAATTTTTGCTGCGCGCCTTCGGCGCGCACTGTCCATGCTTTACCATGTAGGTAGATGAGCACCAAGCATTACAGTATGTACATAATTTTGCCCTCCTAACTTAAAAATGTGCCCTCCCTGCCCTAAAAAGTGAACACTATCGTGTAGCTGGCACTGCTGGGGGGCATATTGTGTGTAGCTGGCACTGCTGGGGGGCATATCATATCTATCTGGCACTGCACATTGTGTATCTGGCACTATACTGGAGACATTATGTGTATCTGACACTATACTGGAGACATTGTGTGTATCTGGCACTATACTGGAGACATTGTGTGTAAGGAACACTACTGTGGCTGTTATGTGTAAGGCTGCTAATTGTGTGCGTAGAGGGGGTGTGAAAACATATTTATTTATAGCCTAATAATATGAAGTTATGAGGCCACGCCCACTTTCCCTGGAGCTCGCGCGCCTTCGGCACACGCATAGGGGGGGGGGGGGGCGCTTTTACATGTTTTCGCTCAGGGTGCTAGTAGGCCTGGAGCCGGCCCTGTAACCCACCCACATCTAACTCTCTCTGCACATGTTATATCTGCCCCCCTGCAGTGCACATGGTTTTTCCCAACTGCTTACAAAATTCCTGCTGCGATCAACTTGGAATTACCCCCAATGTTTGGTTTCACTTTCTTCGCACTTACAGTATATTCATACAAATTAGCTTTCTTATGTCACCAGGAAAATCTTTGCAAAGAGGGAAAAAAAAACCTTGAACCTCAACTGGCGGACAAAAAACCTAAACAACAAATGTTGAGCACAAATCTCCTATATATTAGCCCAAGTCTGTGATTCTGTGCCTGGCCGTTATGCTGGTCGGAGTCACAGCGGTGGGCGGAGTCACAGAGCCAGCCCACCACATGTGCAGCAAGTCTCTGCTCCTGCTGCCTGTCCATCTCACGCCCCTTCCCCCCCCCCCCCCCCCCCCCCCAGCAACTCTGACTCCCCGGCGCCGGCCGAACAACAGCTGCTGCCACAGGCATAGACATTAGGAGGGTGGCGCAGAAGGCTTCATAGCCCTCCCTGCCCCGCGTACACAGACCCGCCGCCTCCTCCGCACACATCCAGCTGTCCGCTCTCCTGCTGTGACAGGAGCCGAGTGCTGCAGTGACGTCATCTCCTGCAGCACTCGCCTCCTGTCACACAGCCGGCACACACACTCCAGTCTCCGGGGGCTGCCAGCATCTACAGGCAAGCTGGAAACACCCCCGGAGCGAGAGAGAACATACCAGCGAGGCCACGCCCCATTTTACTTTAGGCCACGCCCCCATTTCACAGTGCGAGGGGGGGGGCGGGGGAGGAAATGTCATAGTACAGACTGCTCTCCCACACCTGGTGACGCCTCTGGATACTGGACTATTTCACAGCCTGCAGCAGCCACCCACAGCCCCAACGGTGAGTCCCTCCAACCATCCTAGCCACTGTATCTATGTCTGGTCGCCACTTTACACAAGTCCACCCCCTCCACTACTTCCCCCCTTTCTTCATCAGCTTCCTCACTGGGGACCCTCCCTACCGCCCCGCGTGTCTCTGTCCCCTCCCTACCGCCCCGCGTCTCTCTATCCCCTCCCTACCGCCCCACCTCTCTGTCCCCTCCCTACCCGCCCCGCGTGTCTCTATCCCCTCCCTACCGCCCCACATCTCTCTGTCCCCTCCCTACCACCCCGTGTCTCTGTCCCCTCCCTACCGCCCCGTGTCTCTATCCCCTCCCTACCGCCCCACATCTCTGTCCCCTCCCTACCGCCCCGTGTCTCTGTCCCCTCCCTACCGCCCCACATCTCTCTGTCCCCTCCCAACCGCCCTCCCCTCCCTACCGCCCCGTGTCTCTGTCCCCTCCCTACCGCCCCACATCTCTGTCCCCTCCCTACCGCCCCGTGTCTCTGTCCCCTCCCTACCGCCCCGTGTCTCTGTCCCCTCCCTACCGCCCCGCGTCTCTCTGTCCCCTCCCTAACGCTCCACCTCTCTGTCCCCTCCCTACCGCCCCGCGTCTCTCTATCCCCTCCCTACCGCCCCACATCTCTCTGTCCCCTCCCTACCGCCCCGTGTCTCTGTCCCCTCCCTACCGCCCCACATCTCTCTGTCCCCTCCCTACCGCCCCGTGTCTCTGTCCCCACCCTACCGCCCCACCTCTTTCTGTCCCCTCCCTACCGCCCCGCGTCTCTCTGTCCCCTCCCTACCGCCCGCGTCTCTCTATCCCCTCCCTACCGCCCCACCTCTCTCTGTCCCCTCCCTACCGCCCCCACCTCTCTGTCCCCTCCCTACCGCCCGCGTCTCTCTATCCCCTCCCTACCGCCCCACATCTCTCTGTCCCCTCCCTACCGCACCGTGTCTCTCTGTCCCCTCCCTACCGCCCCACCTCTCTGTCCCCTCCCTACCGCCCCGCGTCTCTTTTTCCCCTCCCTACCACCCCACGTCTCAGTATCCACTTCCTACCGCCCTACGTCTGTTTCCCCTCCTCCCTATGCCCCGCATCTCTGTCCCCTCCCTACCGCCCCGCGTCCCTCTATCCCCTCCCTACCGCCCTGCGTCTCTGTATCCCCTCCCTACCGCCCCACATCTCAGTATCCCCTCCCTACCACCCCGCGTCTCTCTATCCCCTCCCTAACGCCCCGCGTCTCTCTTCCCCCTCCCTACCGCCCTGCGTCTCTGTATCCCCTCCCTACCGCCCCATGTCTCTGTATCCCCTCCCTACCGCCCCATGTCTCTGTATCCCCTCCCTACCGCCCCATGTCTCTGTATCCCCTCCTCCTACGCCTCTGTATCCCCACCCTACCACCCCGCGTCTCTCTATCCCCTCCCTAACGCCCCGCGTCTCTCTTTCCCCTCCCTACCACCCCGCGTCTCTCTATCCCCTCCCTACCGCCCCGCGTCTCTCTATCCCCTCCCTACCGCCCTTCGTCTCTGTATCCCCTCCCTACTGCCCCGTGTCTCTGTATCCCCTCCCTACCGCCCCACGTCTCTCTATCCCCTCCCTACCGCGTCTCTCTGTCCCCTCCCTACCGCCCGCGTCTCTATGTCCCCTCCCTACCGCCCCGCGTCTCTCTCTCCCCTCCCTAACGCCTTGCGTCTCTGTATCCCCTCCCTACCGCCCCATGTCTCTGTATCCCCTCCTCCTACGCCTCTGTATCCCCACCCTACCACCCCGCATCTCTCTATCCCCTCCCTAACGCCCCACGTCTCTCTTTCCCCTCCCTACTGCCCCGCGTCTCTCTTTCCCCTCCCTACTGCCCTGCGTCTCTGTATCCCCTCCCTACCGCCCCATGTCTTGTATCCCCCCCTACCACCCCATGTCTCTGTATCCCCTCCCTACCGCCCCATGTCTCTGTATCCCCTCCTTCCTACACCTCTGTATCCCCACCCTACCGCCCCGCTTCTCTCTATCCCCTCCCTACCGCCCTGCGTCTCTGTATCCCCTCCCTACCGCCCTGCCTCTCTGTATCCCCACCCTACCGCCCCGCTTCTCTCTATCCCCTCCCTACCGCCCTGCGTCTCTGTATCCCCTCCCTACCGCCCTGCGTCTCTGTATCCCCTCCCTACCGCCCCGCGTCTCTCTATCCCCTCCCTACCGCCCCGCGTCTCTCTATCCCCTCCCTACCGCCCTGCGTCTCTGTATCCCCTCCCTACCGCCCTGCATCTCTGTATCCCCTCCCTACCGCCCTGCGTCTCTGTATCCCCTCCCTACCGCCCCATGTCTCTCTATCCCCTCCCTACCGCCCCGCGTCTCTCTATCCCCTCCCTACCGCGTCTCTCTGTCCCCTCCCTACCGCGTCTCTCTGTCCCCTCCCTACCGCCCGCGTCTCTATGTCCCCTCCCTACCGCCCGCATCTGTCTGTCCCCTCCCTACCGCCCGCCTCTCTGTCCCATCCCTACCGCCCGCGTCTCTCTGTCCCCTCCCTACCGCTCTGCGTCTCTCTGTCCCCTCCCTACCGCCCCACGTCTCTGTATTCACTCCCTACCGCCCGCGTCTCTCTGTCCCTTCCCTACCGCCCCGCGTCTCTCTATCTACTCCCTACCGCGTCTCCCTGTCCCCTCCCTACCACCCCGCGTCTCTCTATCCCCTCCCTACCGCCCCGCGTCTTTCTATCCCCTCCCTACCGCCCCGCCTCTTTCTATCCCCTCCCTACCGCCCTGCTTCTCTGTATCCCCTCCCTACCGCCCTGCGTCTCTGTATCCCCTCCCTACCACCCCGCGTCTCTCTATCCCCTCCCTACCGCCCCGCGTCTCTCTATCCCCTCCCTACCGCCCCGCGTCTCTCTATCCCCTCCCTACCGCCCCACGTCTTTCTATCCCCTCCCTACCGCCCCGCCTCTCTCTATCCCCTCCCTACCGCTCTGCGTCTCTGTATCCCCTCCCTACCGCCCTGCATCTCTGTATCCCCTCCCTACCACCCCGCGTCTCTCTATCCCCCCCCTACCCCCCTGCGTCCCATATAGGGTCCATACCACCGGCTCCTTGATACCTCCCTGACAAACCCTCACCAGGAGGACAGGAGCCGTAACCCCCTGCGGTGCTCACCGTAGTTACCGGTATATTGGTGATGCTCCGCTCTGCCGCCTCCTCCCTATCCCTCACTCAGCAAGCGCAGGGCGCAAGCCCAGCACCAAGCAGATGATCGCGCTGCCCATGGCCATTGGCCCTGGGAGCAGCTCCAGCCTGCGCACCCTCCTCCTACTGCACCTGAGGGGGGCGCGCACATAGCGCATGCAGAGGGGACTGGTGCACCTGTGGCCGCGTGGAGACATTGCGTGCGCAACATGTCCGCGTTGCTACACCTGAAGGATCAGACGTTGTAGAGAGAGGACACAGCTGCCTCTGTTCCGCATTGTACCAGCACTCCCCTCTGTGTCTAATGACACCATATACCTCTTCATGCCGGTATGTCTATACCACATGCATCCTTATCCGTGTCCTATATATTGTTACACATACAATCACATAGTTATAGGTCCTGCACCCCCCCCCACCTGCATCCACCGCGCCCCCCCTCCACCCGCAGCATCTACATACTCCCTGCCTCATCCACGCCCCCCCCCCCCCCTGCGTGCGCACCCGCTACATTCTGTACATCGTGCCCTGCAGGCACCGTTAACGCCGTCGCAGGGGCCTACACCCCTTCACCATCTGAAGCCCTTTCGTCGTGCAATATTTAACCACTAACAAACCTAGGAATGCAGGTAATACTCATACAAATATTGAACCCCAGCAAGGCGTGCAGGGGTTAAGGGGGCGTAGCCCCTTTCGACGGTGTGAAGAGCGCCCGTAGGGCGCGATGAAGCGCCTAGTGTATATAATACAAATGGCAAGTCTTGTGTTCCACCTAACAAACTTTTCCCATTAACAACAGATCCACGCTACTCACATAGGCCGAGCATAGCTGTTAATACAGAAAACTTAAAAAGAGATGACACGAGCGGTTGTCTGGAATGTGTGGAGCAGCCAGATGAAGCAGTCACATATGGGGACTCTGCCAGAGGGGAACACAACTCTCACATTGTATGAGTGACACCAAAGACTTTCAGATGGTGCAAACCAAAGGGAACAGCAGGCAGCCAGTTCGGCAGCAGAGAAGAATGGGAATCACATCATCTCTGGGCGCTGAGCACACACAAAGAATTAGAAATGACTGCGAACGTTCTCTGTATGACAATTGCTCAGTAAAGCGTCCGATGCATTGCGACATTTCGGTGTCTGGAACTTTGTCGCCATTTAAGGCTGTATTTAACAATGTCCTATTTTAAGCTTAGAGTTTATTTACCTGTTTTTAGAAATAAAATATGTTGATTTTCTTTCTGGAATTGTTCTGTGGCTTATTTTTATCCCAGTAATTGTACCTGCATATAGGTAATAGCCAGCTAGATAGCCAGCTAGCACTCCCGAGGATGCAGGAAGCGAGATGTGCGAAGGAAAATTGATTTTCCTGAGACGGCAAGAAAATGTCAAACATTTGCATTTCTGTCATACTGCGAAAATTGTTCCTGATAAACCCCCCCCCCCACCCATGCTGCTACTCCTATAATCCCACCCCTGCATGCTGCTACTCTTATAGTCCCCCCCCCCTATGCTGCTACTCTTATAGCCCCCCCCCCTATGCTGCTACTCCTATAGTCCCCCTTCCTGTATGCTGCTACTCCTATAGTCCCCCTTCCTGTATGCTGCTACTCCTATAGTCCCCCCCCCCCCCCCCCCCCGGCATGCTGCTACTCCTATAATCCCACCCCTGCATGCTGCTACTCTTATAGTCCCCCCCCCCCCTATGCTGCTACTCTTATAGCGACCCCCCTATGCTGCTACTCCTATAGTCCCCCTTCCTGTATGCTGCTACTCCTATAGTCCCCCTTCCTGTATGCTGCTACTCCTATAGTCCCCCCCCCCCCCCCCCCGGCATGCTGCTACTCCTATAATCCCACCCCTGCATGCTGCTACTCTTATAGTCGTCATCCCCCCCTATGCTGCTACTCTTATAGTCATCCCACCCCTATGCTGCTACTCCTATAGTCCCCCTTCCTGTATGCTGCTACTCCTATGTCCCCCCCGTCCCCCCCGCATGCTGTTACTCCTATAGCATACTTACCTACATTGTTCTTCTCCTCTCCGGGAGAAGCCCGGAGAGGAGATGCTACAGGTGCCTTCGGGGGGCAGGGCCGGGCTGTGACATCACCAAGCACCGCCCCCGCACCAGGAAATGCCGCGATTCGCGGGTCCGCAGGAAGGGGGCGGGGCTAAAATGACGCGATTAGCGTCATTTTAACTCCTTCTCCACCCGACGGACCCGCGAATCTCCATCCTGCTCGCATCACTAGGGTGCGAGCAGGATGCGGGAGACCTGCCCACTCTTCCGGGGGTGCGGGGGGCTACCCCAAAAAACGGGAGCCTCCCGCAGCTTCCGGGAGAGTAGGTAAGTATGTCCTATAGTCCCACCCCCCGCATGCTGCTACTCCTATAGTCCCCCCTGCATGCTGCTACTCCTATAGTCCCCCCCGCATGCTGCAACTCCTATAGTCCCCCCGCATGCTGCTACTCCTATAGTCCCCCCCGCATGCTGCAACTCCTATAGTCCCCCCCACATGCTGCTACTCCTATAGTCTCCCACCCCGCATGCTGCTACTCCTTTAGTCCCCGCCCCGCATGCTGCAACTCCTATAGTCCCCCCCACATGCTGCTACTCCTATAGTCTCCCACCCCGCATGCTGCTACTCCTTTAGTCCCCCCCCCGCATGCTGCAACTCCTATAGTCCCCCCCGCATGCTGCTACTCCTATAGTCGCCCCCCCCCGCATACTGCTACTCCTATAGTCCCCCCCTGCATGCTGCTACTCCTATAACCCCCCCCTGCATGCTGCTACTCCTATAGTCCCCGCCCCGCCTGCTGCTACTCCTGTAGTCGCCCCCCCCGCATGCTGCTACTTTTATAGTCCCCCCACATGCTGCTGCTCCTATAGTCCCCCCACGCATGCTGCTACTCCTATAGTCCCCCCCCGCATGCTGCTACTCCTATAGTCCACCCGCATGCTGCTACTCCTATAGTTCCCCCCCCCCGCATGCTGCTACTCCTATAGTCCCCCCACGCATGCTGCTACTCCTATAGTCCCCCCCGCATGCTGCTACTCCTATAGTCCCCCCCCCGCATGCTGCTACTCCTATAGTCCCCCCCCGCATGCTGCTACTCCTATAGTGCCCCCCCCCCCCCCGCCTGCTGCTACTCCTATAGTCGCCCCCCCCCCCCGCTGCTACTCCTGTAGTCGCCCCCCCCTGCATGCTGCTACTCCTATAGTCCCCCCGCATGCTGCTACTCCTATAGTCCCCCCACGCATGCTGCTACTCCTATAGTCCCCCCACGCATGCTGCTACTCCTATAGTCCCCCCGCATGCTGCTACTCCTATAGTCCCCCCCGCATGCTGCTACTCCTATAGTCCCCCCACGCATGCTGCTACTCCTATAGTCCCCCCCGCATGCTGCTACTCCTATAGTCCCCCCCGCATGCTGCTACTCCTATAGTCCCCCCGCATGCTGCTACTCCTATAGTCCCCCCCGGATGCTGCTACTCCTATAGTCCCCCCACGCATGCTGCTACTCCTATAGTCCCCCCACGCATGCTGCTACTCCTATAGTCCCCCCGCATGCTGCTACTCCTATAGTCCCCCCACGCATGCTGCTACTCCTATAGTCCCCCCCGGATGCTGCTACTCCTATAGTCCCCCCCGCATGCTGCTACTCCTATAGTCCCCCCACGCATGCTGCTACTCCTATAGTCCCCCCACGCATGCTGCTACTCCTATAGTCCCCCCGCATGCTGCTACTCCTATAGTCCCCCCCGCATGCTGCTACTCCTATAGTCCCCCCCGCATGCTGCTACTCCTATAGTCCCCCCGCATGCTGCTACTCCTATAGTCCCCCCCGGATGCTGCTACTCCTATAGTCCCCCCACGCATGCTGCTACTCCTATAGTCCCCCCCGCATGCTGCTACTCCTATAGTCCCCCCCGCATGCTGCTACTCCTATAGTCACCCCCCCCCCCCCCGCATGCTGCTACTCCTATAGTGGCCCCCCACCTGCTGCTACTCCCATAGTCGCCCCCCACCCACCTGCCGCTACTCCTATAGTCCCCCCCCCCGCATGCTGCTACTCCTATAGTCCCCCCCGGATGCTGCTACTCCTATAGTCCCCCCCGCATGCTGCTACTCCTATAGTCCCCCCACGCATGCTGCTACTCCTATAGTCCCCCCACGCATGCTGCTACTCCTATAGTCCCCCCGCATGCTGCTACTCCTATAGTCCCCCCCGCATGCTGCTACTCCTATAGTCCCCCCCGCATGCTGCTACTCCTATAGTCCCCCCGCATGCTGCTACTCCTATAGTCCCCCCCGGATGCTGCTACTCCTATAGTCCCCCCACGCATGCTGCTACTCCTATAGTCCCCCCCGCATGCTGCTACTCCTATAGTCCCCCCCGCATGCTGCTACTCCTATAGTCACCCCCCCCCCCCGCATGCTGCTACTCCTATAGTGGCCCCCCACCTGCTGCTACTCCCATAGTCGCCCCCCACCCACCTGCCGCTACTCCTATAGTCCCCCCCCCCGCATGCTGCTACTCCTATAGTACCCCCCCCGCATGCTGCTACTCCTATAGTCACCCCCCCCCGCATGCTGCTACTCCTATAGTGGCCCCCCACCTGCTGCTACTCCTATAGTCACCCCCCCCGCCTGCTGCTACTCCTATAGTCGTCCCCCCCCTGCATGCTGCTACTCCTATAGTCGCCCCCCCACATGCTGCTACTCTTATAGTTCACCCCCTGCAACTTCCCCCATATGTCTACCCAATCTTGCATAACATTGTCTATTATTACTGTTATTATTGCACTATGGGGGTCATTCCAACCTGATCGCACGCTAGGTTTTTTCGCAGCACAGTGATCAGGTCACTACTGCACATGTGTATGCACCGCAATGCGCAGGCGCATGGCACGGGTACAAAGCGGATCGTTGCTGCGATGGATTTAACGAAGAATCCATTCACACAGCCGATCACAAGGAGAGTGACAGGAAGAGAGCGTTTGTGGGTGTCAACTGACCGTTTTATGGGATTGTTTGGTAAAACGCAGGCGTGTCCAAGCGTTTCCAGGGCGGGTGTCTGACATCCATTCCGGGACCGGACAGGCTGAAGTGATCGCAGCGGCTGAGTAAGTTCTGAGCTACTCAGAAACTGCACAAAACTTTTTTGTAGCGCTCGGCTGCACATGTGATCGCACACTTGCAAAGCGAAAATACACTCCCCTATAGGAGGCGACTATCTGATCGCAGCGCTGCAAAAAGTAGCTAGCGAACGATCAACTCGGAAAGACCCCCAATGTCCTCACTCATATTGCAGTATACCACCTCTGTTATTATTAATCTGCTTTACCGTGCCCTTCTACCTGCAGCACAGCGACTGCTTTCCCTCTCTCCATACTAGCCCATCATTGTCCCCTCCCCCCATATTCTACCATCTCTCCCCTGACCTTCTTCCCAATCCCAGCTGCCCAATATCCTTTCACATACAAGTACACCTTTGTGTATCTACTGTATATACACCCAGGGCTGAATTTAGGGGTCAGGCTGCCCCTAGGCACATTATTGGCCATTGCCCCCCTCTCTTCACGTCATTGCCCCCCTTCATTTCGGGTGCCAGTCCAGATGCCTCAAGACCAACAAAGCAGCCCCAATCTCATCCTACTATAAACTCCAGGACCACAATTTGCGGCCCATTGTCTTACCCCCATCATTTACTAAATAAAAAAATTATATATATAAAGTTGTAATGACAAAATAAAAAAAAAGAATCATCTGGCCCTTATCAGCTCGGTGTGCTGCCCCCCCCCCCCCCAACACGTGCCTAGTGGGAAATCCACTACTGTATATACCAGTTACCCTTCATGGAGAGGACCTTTCCCATAATCCACTGGGTCCACATCATCAATTATTTTGAATAGTGACCTGTGGCGAGCAAAGCAATACACCGAGCCCAAAGCGTGGCGAGGGACGCGAGCCATTAAGGGTACAATGGTGCATACACAAAACTAAATACCCTAAAACAAACGGAGAATAGATAAAACATTAACGTGCTGTGAGGGCAATAGAGAACTTCTGCCCTCTTTTGCTGTCACTTCCATGTCCTTACCATGAAGGGAAAATAGACACAACCATGGTAGCAGTGGAGCATATAGTATGGCTAGCTGTGCTGGTATAGTGGTAGAAGTAGGCTCCTTGCTGTATAAGAGACACATCCTCCTGTATATAGGGCAGAGGAGAAAACACTTGCTGGGTCTTAGTGCCGGGTCAATGCGTCCTGGCACTAATTCACTGCATAGGATAGGAAGAGGCAGCCCTTGGTTTGGCCGCCGGTCTTAAAGGGGTCTCAGCTGGGCCACACCCTGGAGGGACCTGGGAAGAATAGAAAAATATTATTTATTCTGTTATTCTCCACTGCATGTTTCACTTCTACAATGTGTAGACTCATCCTGCTCACTGTGACCTGTGCAGTAGAGATGAGCGGGTTCGGTTCCTCGGAAACCGAACCCGCCCGAACTTCAGTTTTTTTTACACGGGTCCGAGCGACTCGGATCTTCCCGCCTTGCTCGGTTAACCCGAGCGCGCCCGAACGTCATCATCCCGCTGTCGGATTCTCGCGAGGCTCGGATTCTATCGCAAGACTCGGATTCTATATAAGGAGCCGCGCGTCGCCGCCATTTTCACACGCGCATTGAGATTGATAGGGAGAGGACGTGGCTGGCGTCCTCTCCGTTTATAGAGAGTGAGACTACTAGAGTAGAGAGAGACACAGTATTATTTACTTTAGTAATTTTGGGGAGCATTAGGAGGAGTACTACTACTTGCTGAAGTGATAGTGTGACTGTATATCTGACTTGTGGGGGAGACACTGACAGTGGGGAGCAGTTAGAGTCTGAGAGCAGGAGTACATATTTTAACGTACAGTGCACACTTTTGCTGGCACTCTGCTGCCAGAGTGCCACACTGCCATTGTGACCACACTGACCACCAGTATATATTGTGATTGTCTGCTAGTGCTTAGGGGTACTACTTGCAAGTTGCTGATAGTGTGACCAGTGACCTGACCACCAGTTTAATTAATCACCACCAGTTTAATATATATATATATATATATAATTGTATATAATATATATATAATTGTATATGTATACCACCTACCCGTGTTTTTTTTTTTTTTCTTTCTTCTTGATACATACTACTATAGTAGCTTACTGTAGCAGTCTGCGGTGCTGCTGAGCTGACAGTGTACAGCAGGTCCGTCATCAGTCATTACATAATAAATATATATACCTGTCCGGCTGCAGTACTAGTGATATTATATATATATATATATATTAATTTCATCTCATTATCATCCAGTCTATATTAGCAGCAGACACAGTACGGTAGTCCACGGCTGTAGCTACCTCTGTGTCGGCAGTCGCTGGTCCATCCATAATTGTATACCACCTACCCGAGGTTTTTATTTTTCTCTTTCTTCTTGATACATACTACTATAGTAGCTTACTGTAGCAGTCTGCGGTGCTGCTGAGCTGACAGTGTCCAGCAGGTCCGTCATCAGTCATTACATAATAAATATATATACCTGTCCGGCTGCAGTACTAGTGATATTATATATATATATATATATTAATTTCATCTCATTATCATCCAGTCTATATTAGCAGCAGACACAGTACGGTAGTCCACGGCTGTAGCTACCTCTGTGTCGGCAGTCGCTGGTCCATCCATAATTGTATACCACCTACCCGTGTTTTTTTTTTCTCTTTCTTCTTGATACATACTACTATAGTAGCTTACTGTAGCAGTCTGCGGTGCTGCTGAGCTGACAGTGTCCAGCAGGTCCGTCATCAGTCATTACATAATAAATATATATACCTGTCCGGCTGCAGTACTAGTGATATTATATATATATATATATATATTAATTTCATCTCATTATCATCCAGTCTATATTAGCAGCAGACACAGTACGGTAGTCCACGGCTGTAGCTACCTCTGTGTCGGCAGTCGCTGGTCCATCCATAATTGTATACCACCTACCCGTGTTTTTTTTTTTCTCTTTCTTCTTGATACATACTACTATAGTAGCTTACTGTAGCAGTCTGCGGTGCTGCTGAGCTGACAGTGTCCAGCAGGTCCGTCATCAGTCATTACATAATAAATATATATACCTGTCCGGCTGCAGTACTAGTGATATTATATATATATATATATATATTAATTTCATCTCATTATCATCCAGTCTATATTAGCAGCAGACACAGTACGGTAGTCCACGGCTGTAGCTACCTCTGTGTCGGCAGTCGCTGGTCCATCCATAATTGTATACCACCTACCCGTGGTTTTTTTTTTCTCTTTCTTCTTGATACATACTACTATAGTAGCTTACTGTAGCAGTCTGCGGTGCTGCTGAGCTGACAGTGTCCAGCAGGTCCGTCATCAGTCATTACATAATAAATATATATACCTGTCCGGCTGCAGTACTAGTGATATTATATATATATATATATATATTAATTTCATCTCATTATCATCCAGTCTATATTAGCAGCAGACACAGTACGGTAGTCCACGGCTGTAGCTACCTCTGTGTCGGCAGTCGCTGGTCCATCCATAATTGTATACCACCTACCCGTGGGTTTTTTTTTCTCTTTCTTCTTGATACATACTACTATAGTAGCTTACTGTAGCAGTCTGCGGTGCTGCTGAGCTGACAGTGTCCAGCAGGTCCGTCATCAGTCATTACATAATAAATATATATACCTGTCCGGCTGCAGTACTAGTGATATTATATATATATATATATATTAATTTCATCTCATTATCATCCAGTCTATATTAGCAGCAGACACAGTACGGTAGTCCACGGCTGTAGCTACCTCTGTGTCGGCAGTCGCTGGTCCATCCATAATTGTATACCACCTACCCGTGGGTTTTTTTTTCTCTTTCTTCTTGATACATACTACTATAGTAGCTTACTGTAGCAGTCTGCGGTGCTGCTGAGCTGACAGTGTCCAGCAGGTCCGTCATCAGTCATTACATAATAAATATATATACCTGTCCGGCTGCAGTACTAGTGATATTATATATATATATATATATATATTAATTTCATCTCATTATCATCCAGTCTATATTAGCAGCAGACACAGTACGGTAGTCCACGGCTGTAGCTACCTCTGTGTCGGCAGTCGCTGGTCCATCCATAATTGTATACCACCTACCCGTGGTTTTTTTTTTCTCTTTCTTCTTGATACATACTGCTATAGTAGCTTACTGTAGCAGTCTGCGGTGCTGCTAAGCTGACAGTGTCCAGCAGGTCCGTCATCAGTCATTACATAATAAATATATATACCTGTCCGGCTGCAGTACTAGTGATATTATATATATATATATATATATATATATATATATATATTAATTTCATCTCATTATCATCCAGTCTATATTAGCAGCAGACACAGTACGGTAGTCCACGGCTGTAGCTACCTCTGTGTCGGCAGTCGCTGGTCCATCCATAATTGTATACCACCTACCCGTGGGTTTTTTTTTCTCTTTCTTCTTGATACATACTACTATAGTAGCTTACTGTAGCAGTCTGCGGTGCTGCTGAGCTGACAGTGTCCAGCAGGTCCGTCATCAGTCATTACATAATAAATATATATACCTGTCCGGCTGCAGTACTAGTGATATTATATATATATATATATTAATTTCATCTCATTATCATCCAGTCTATATTAGCAGCAGACACAGTACGGTAGTCCACGGCTGTAGCTACCTCTGTGTCGGCAGTCGCTGGTCCATCCATAATTGTATACCACCTACCCGTGTTTTTTTTATTCTCTTTCTTCTTGATACATACTACTATAGTAGCTTACTGTAGCAGTCTGCGGTGCTGCTGAGCTGACAGTGTCCAGCAGGTCCGTCATCAGTCATTACATAATAAATATATATACCTGTCCGGCTGCAGTACTAGTGATATTATATATATATATATTAATTTCATCTCATTATCATCCAGTCTATATTAGCAGCAGACACAGTACGGTAGTCCACGGCTGTAGCTACCTCTGTGTCGGCAGTCGCTGGTCCATCCATAATTGTATACCACCTACCCGTGGTTTTTTTTTTTCTCTTTCTTCTTGATACATACTACTATAGTAGCTTACTGTAGCAGTCTGCGGTGCTGCTGAGCTGACAGTGTCCAGCAGGTCCGTCATCAGTCATTACATAATAAATATATATACCTGTCCGGCTGCAGTACTAGTGATATTATATATATATATATATATATATTAATTTCATCTCATTATCATCCAGTCTATATTAGCAGCAGACACAGTACGGTAGTCCACGGCTGTAGCTACCTCTGTGTCGGCAGTCGCTGGTCCATCCATAAGTATACTAGTATCCATCCATCTCCATTGTTTACCTGAGGTGCCTTTTAGTTGTGCCTATTAAAATATGGAGAACAAAAATGTTGAGGTTCCAAAATTAGGGAAAGATCAAGATCCACTTCCACCTCGTGCTGAAGCTGCTGCCACTAGTCATGGCCGAGACGATGAAATGCCAGCAACGTCGTCTGCCAAGGCCGATGCCCAATGTCATAGTACAGAGCATGTAAAATCCAAAACACCAAATATCAGTAAAAAAAAGGACTCCAAAATCTAAAATAAAATTGTCGGAGGAGAAGCGTAAACTTGCCAATATGCCATTTACCACACGGAGTGGCAAGGAACGGCTGAGGCCCTGGCCTATGTTCATGGCTAGTGGTTCAGCTTCACATGAGGATGGAAGCACTCAGCCTCTCGCTAGAAAAATGAAAAGACTCAAGCTGGCAAAAGCACCGCAAAGAACTGTGCGTTCTTCCAAATCCCAAATCCACAAGGAGAGTCCAATTGTGTCGGTTGTGATGCCTGACCTTCCCAACACTGGACGTGAAGAGCATGCGCCTTCCACCATTTGCACGCCCCCTGCAAGTGCTGGAAGGAGTCCAGTTCCTGATAGTCAGATTGAAGATGTCAGTGTTGAAGTACACCAGGATGAGGAGGATATGGGTGTTGCTGGCGCTGGGGAGGAAATTGACAAGGAGGATTCTGATGGTGAGGTGGTTTGTTTAAGTCAGGCACCCGGGGAGACACCTGTTGTCCGTGGGAGGAATAGGGCCGTTGACATGCCTGGTGAAAATACCAAAAAAATCAGCTCTTCGGTGTGGAAGTATTTCAACAGAAATGCGGACATTTGTCAAGCCGTGTGTTGCCTTTGTCAAGCTGTAATAAGTAGGGGTAAGGACGTTAACCACCTCGGAACATCCTCCCTTATACGTCACCTGCAGCGCATTCATAATAAGTCAGTGACAAGTTCAAAAACTTTGGGCGACAGTGGAAGCAGTCCACTGACCAGTAAATCCCTTCCTCTTGTAACCAAGCTCACGCAAACCACCCCACCAACTCCCTCAGTGTCAATTTCCTCCTTCCCCAGGATTGCCAATAGTCCTGCAGGCCATGTCACTGGCAATTCTGACGAGTCCTCTCCTGCCTGGGATTCCTCCGATGCATCCTTGCGTGTAACGCCTACTGCTGCTGGCGCTGCTGTTGTTGCTGCTGGGAGTCGATGGTCATCCCAGAGGGGAAGTCGTAAGCCCACTTTTACTACTTCCACCAAGCAATTGACTGTCCAACAGTCCTTTGCGAGGAAGATGAAATATCACAGCAGTCATCCTGTTGCAAAGCGGATAACTGAGGCCTTGACAACTATGTTGGTGTTAGACGTGCGTCCGGTATCCGCCGTTAGTTCACAGGGAACTAGACAATTTCTTGAGGTAGTGTGCCCCCGTTACCAAATACCATCTAGGTTCCACTTCTCTAGGCAGGCGATACCGAGAATGAACACGGACGTCAGAAAAAGACTCACCAGTGTCCTAAAAAATGCAGTTGTACCCAATGTCCACTTAACCACGGACATGTGGACAAGTGGAGCAGGGCAGGGTCAGGACTATATGACTGTGACAGCCCACTGGGTAGATGTATGGACTCCCGCCGCAAGAACAGCAGCGGCGGCACCAGTAGCAGCATCTCGCAAACGCCAACTCTTTCCTAGGCAGGCTACGCTTTGTATCACCGGTTTCCAGAATACGCACACAGCTGAAAACCTCTTACGGCAACTGAGGAAGATCATCGCGGAATGGCTTACCCCAATTGGACTCTCCTGTGGATTTGTGGCATCGGACAACGCCAGCAATATTGTGTGTGCATTAAATATGGGCAAATTCCAGCACGTCCCATGTTTTGCACATACCTTGAATTTGGTGGTGCAGAATTTTTTAAAAAACGACAGGGGCGTGCAAGAGATGCTGTCGGTGGCCAGAAGAATTGCGGGACACTTTCGGCGTACAGGCACCACGTACAGAAGACTGGAGCACCACCAAAAACGCCTGAACCTGCCCTGCCATCATCTGAAGCAAGAAGTGGTAACGAGGTGGAATTCAACCCTCTATATGCTTCAGAGGTTGGAGGAGCAGCAAAAGGCCATTCAAGCCTATACAATTGAGCACGATATAGGAGGTGGAATGTACCTGTCTCAAGCGCAGTGGAGAATGATTTCAACGTTGTGCAAGGTTCTGCAACCTTTTGAACTTGCCACACGTGAAGTCAGTTCAGACACTGCCAGCCTGAGTCAGGTCATTCCCCTCATCAGGCTTTTGCAGAAGAAGCTGGAGGCATTGAAGGAGGAGCTAAAAGGGAGCGATTCCGCTAGGCATGTGGGACTTGTGGATGGAGCCCTTAATTCGCTTAACAAGGATTCACGGGTGGTCAATCTGTTGAAATCAGAGCACTACATTTTGGCCACCGTGCTCGATCCTAGATTTAAAACCTACCTTGGATCTCTCTTTCCGGCAGACACAAGTCTGCTGGGGTTCAAAGACCTGCTGGTGACAAAATTGTCAAGTCAAGCGGAACGCGACCTGTCAACATCTCCTCCTTCACATTCTCCCGCAACTGGGGGTGCGAGGAAAAGGCTCAGAATTCCGAGCCCACCCACTGGCGGTGATGCAGGGCAGTCTGGAGCGACTGCTGATGCTGACATCTGGTCCGGACTGAAGGACCTGACAACGATTACGGACATGTCGTCTACTGTCACTGCATATGATTCTGTCACCATTGAAAGAATGGTGGAGGATTATATGAGTGACCGCATCCAAGTAGGCACGTCAGACAGTCCGTACTTATACTGGCAGGAAAAAGAGGCAATTTGGAGGCCCTTGCACAAACTGGCTTTATTCTACCTAAGTTGCCCTCCCACAAGTGTGTACTCCGAAAGAGTGTTTAGTGCCGCCGCTCACCTTGTCAGCAATCGGCGTACGAGGTTACTTCCAGAAAATGTGGAGAAGATGATGTTCATTAAAATGAATTATAATCAATTCCTCCGTGGAGACATTGACCAGCAGCAATTGCCTCCACAAAGTACACAGGGAGCTGAGATGGTGGACGAATTGATAATCTGTGAGGAGCGGGATGTACACGGTGATATATCGGAGGATGATGATGAGGTGGACATCTTGCCTCTGTAGAGCCAGTTTGTGCAAGGAGAGATTAATTGCTTCTTTTTCGGTGGGGGTCCAAACCAACCCGTCATTTCAGTCACAGTCGTGTGGCAGACCCTGTCACTGAAATGATGGGTTGGTTAAAGTGTGCATGTCCTGTTTATACAACATAAGGGTGGGTGGGAGGGCCCAAGGACAATTCCATCTTGCACCTCTTTTTTCTTTCATTTTTATTTGCGTCATGTGCTGTTTGGGGAGTGTTTTTTGGAAGGGCCATCCTGCGTGACACTGCAGTGCCACTCCTAGATGGGCCAGGTGTTTGTGTCGGCCACTAGGGTCGCTTAGCTTACTCACACAGCTACCTCATTGCGCCTCTTTTTTTCTTCTTTGCGTCATGTGCTGTTTGGGGAGTGTTTTTTGGAAGGGCCATCCTGCGTGACACTGCAGTGCCACTCCTAGATGGGCCAGGTATTTGTGTCAGCCACTAGGGTCGCTTAGCTTACTCACACAGCTACCTCATTGCGCCTCTTTTTTTCTTCTTTGCGTCATGTGCTGTTTGGGGAGTGTTTTTTGGAAGGGCCATCCTGCGTGACACTGCAGTGCCACTCCTAGATGGGCCAGGTGTTTGTGTCGGCCACTAGGGTCGCTTATCTTACTCACACAGCTACCTCATTGCGCCTCTTTTTTTCTTCTTTGCGTCATGTGCTGTTTGGGGAGTGTTTTTTGGAAGGGCCATCCTGCGTGACACTGCAGTGCCACTCCTAGATGGGCCAGGTGTTTGTGTCGGCCACTAGGGTCGCTTAGCTTACTCACACAGCTACCTCATTGCGCCTCTTTTTTTCTTCTTTGCGTCATGTGCTGTTTTGGGAGTGTTTTTTGGAAGGGCCATCCTGCGTGACACTGCAGTGCCACTCCTAGATGGGCCAGGTGTTTGTGTCGGCCACTAGGGTCGCTTATCTTACTCACACAGCTACCTCATTGCGCCTCTTTTTTTCTTCTTTGCGTCATGTGCTGTTTGGGGAGTGTTTTTTGGAAGGGCCATCCTGCGTGACACTGCAGTGCCACTCCTAGATGGGCCAGGTGTTTGTGTCGGCCACTAGGGTCGCTTAGCTTAGTCATCCAGCGACCTCGGTGCAAATTTTAGGACTAAAAATAATATTGTGAGGTGTGAGGTATTCAGAATAGACTGAAAATGAGTGGAAATTATGGTTTTTGAGGTTAATAATACTTTGGGATCAAAATGACCCCCACATTCTATGATTTAAGCTGTTTTTTAGTGTTTTTTGAAAAAAAACACCCGAATCCAAAACACACCCGAATCCGACAAAAAAAATTCGGTTAAGTTTTGCCAAAACGCGGTCGAACCCAAAACACGGCCGCGGAACCGAACCCAAAACCAAAACCCGAAAAATTTCAAGTGCACATCTCTACTGTGCAGTGCACCCAAGATGCTTGCCTTTTCTTGTACTTTCATGGGCAATTACAACACATATGTAATACCCAGTTAAACCCACTGTGTACTGTACAAGTACAGTTATACTTAGTTTTGTTCTTGTATTGTATATACACATAAATAATTAAAATCAGAACTTAATTTATTTAACCATGCCCTCACAGAGGGATGTTAAGATACGTTTATAAGTGCCCCCATAAGGGGCAGGTTGGTTCATAGATGTCCCCCTCACAGAGGGGAGGTGGACTGCCCCAAATAACGGGGTTGTAATGACTGTGGATGCGACGAAGGCGGACCCATGCCCAGGAAAAGGGGGGTTTGTTTATATGATTAAAAGAAATACTGGTTCAGCTCGTGCGGATAACGGCTGGCGGATCAATCCGGGTACCTGGAGGAAGGAGTTAAAAAGGAGAGCTGAGGGGGGTCCGAGGAGAAGAAACCGCTGAGACTGAGAAGGAGAGGAAGGTCACGTACCAGAGCCTGGAGTCCTAAAAGAATAAAGCTGCGTCACGCTGAGATCAGACAACCGTTCCCAAGTGGAAGTGTGACCCTAGACTCTGTTGCCGTTCACGATACGGGTATCCGAGATCCGGCCGGGGCCCCGGTGCAGTGTGCCGTGCGGAGACTTCCCTGAGCGGACAGAGGCGGCAGCTATTGGAATTCGTCCCGCCCTTGCTGGGCGGAATGGAGGAGGCGGCTTCATGTTGGCCCAGCGCGATTGAATGGTGACTGGATCGGAGGCGGTGTGATCTTCTCTGAAGCCTCCGGAGCGGTGAGTGACAGCGGGAGGCGGGCTACTCGGAGGCTCCATTACCGATAGCGGGCGGCAACCATTTCCCTAAGTCAGCCCATATGAAGGTGTTGCCATTTTTAGACTGACAACAGTTAGAAAACAGAAGTGGTGCCTCGGTGCAGATATTCCTGATAGACACTTTGTTGCAGTTTGACCCAGAGCAGTAAAACAGTGTAATTCAGCTGGAGCAGAGGAATACTAATTGCTAACACTATAGAGCTACAGTGAAGTTATCATTGACTTTGCTATCTGTACCTCCCTAACAATATATACCTTTAACTTGGAACTTTTACTCCTTTTCTATGAGGGAGCGCCAGACGGAGTGTCAAGAATTAGCAAAGCGAGAGTTAAGCTAATGGAAATCGGTGGCCGCATACTGTAATTAATCATATCCATCTCTATACCGCACTATCGTTAAGGGTAATACTACTAATTTATCTACATCTTTCCATTGGAATTGATAATCTACGTGGCCTTATATTATAATCTTCTTGCAACATTGTCAACTAACACCCTACTAATTGCACCCTCAACAGCTAAGACTAATTGCTTCGCTCTCAAATCACGCTCTACTAACTGTGCCTCTCATGCTTGCTCTAACAAACGATTGATAGTAATAGAGCAGGATAACCAATATACTACATTAATCTCTTGGTAGGAGATTACTACTCCGCCAGGGTCACCGGTTAGAAACTCGATAGGGAAAGGACACCATAGTTTTATAATTGGGATCTCCTTTCACTTTACTGGCCAGTACCGTAAGTTCATGTGCACCAACGAGAAGAACTGAGTACTCAGAAAGACCAACTAAGACCTTATACTATAGTAAGAGAGTATTGTTTAATGTTAGTGACGGATTGACTGAATGCATTATTGAATGTATTATTCATATTTATTGATAGTACACCTGTTATACATGTAATGTGATTTAGGGTGCAATAACCCCTTGCTTTTAGGTGTTCCAGTGACATCGGGTATAACCAACAGGACGGAAGTCAGGTTCCGGTGTAATAAAACGTTATTGCAGTGGTTCTTTATTATTTGTGATAATATTCGGTTGTGTCGGTATTATTATATGATGAAATGGCTACGGTTGTGTTGAAATTTTCTGCATTAATATAAACAGTAGAACCCAATAAACAATATTACGTCACCACGTTTCTGCATTAGTATCATACAATTCCTACTCGCCTCTCTGTGAAGAACGGAAAAGAAGACTTCTGAGGATTCAAGAAATAACATAGGAGCGATATCAACATCTCTATATCTCCTTACTAGTCGTCGAAATAATCCCGACCCGCGTATTACACATAGAACTATTTATGCAGTGAGTGTCTTGTTATTTAGTTTTCATTTAACCCTTGTTTGTCTTATTTCCACGTACTGCTTATGAGAAGAAATGTGCTGCATCCAAAATGGCCGCCATGCCTGGTGCTCTCCTGTGTGGGATGAATTGGGCATTATTCTGGTAACTTTGTAAGGATTGCATATCTCATATCTCACTTCAGTATTCTGTATTTTCCCCCATTATGTGTCTTATCTTCTAGGCATTGTCTATGCCGCTCGACCCAGTGTAACCTACTGTGTGTGGTGTACTAAGATGGCTTCTTCACTTGGGTAGGATGAATAATCCTTGGTACTGATGACCCAAAATGGCTCTAAAGAAATAGGTATGGTGGACTTTTGCGCACTCGGGGAGAAGAAGCTGCACACTTAGAATGCCAATGCCATACAAACACCATATGTCAAATGTCAACTTTTAAGAGAAAAAAATGGCATCTATGGTGTGCGCTAGTTTTCCCAGGGAAGTGAAAATGATCATTAGGACAACAGTCTGATTTATGACAAAAAAGACAAATGTTTTATTCTAAACATCCATGATATTAAAGTGACACAGTGCATATATCATGGCTCAGACATACAGAAACATGAATTAAAAGATGATAAAAAGAAGTATATTGCACAGACCCTTATTTTGTAAACGTTGGTAATGTAAACATTAAAGGACAGTCTTTGTGCAAATTACTTAGTAAGGTGAGACTTCTGGCTCATACCGTTCAGGGTGTGTGGTGTGTGCCATGATGTAAAAAGGGTTCCAGCTGGGCAGCCCAGCACCACACCACAAGCTTAGCCCAATCGCAGATGGAAGCAGCGAAGACGGCAGTGAAAGTCCAAGAAGGCTTGCGGGTCCCACTCCAGGCACAACGCGTTTCGGATTTGCTATCCTTTTTCAAGTGCATTAAATGGAGTGGAGAACAGTATCCTATTTAAAGGGCTTTTCCGGAAGTGAATGATTTCAAATTTCCCGCTGTGTTGTGTTTCAACGTCTGACCGGAACCGGAAGTGTGCGTTCCACCGGTAATATGCGTTCCACTGGTTATCGTGACCGGAAATGCGTCGTGACGTCTTGCGTTCCACAGCTTGCCGTACCGGAAGTGAGCGTTCCATTTATTACAGAGTATTTATCTTTGCTCAGCAATCAGATACTTTTATTCTGCCTATTGTAGATGTAATTCCGGACGGTATATTTGTGAATGGGATATTGTTCTTTCACCATTTATCTTCTTAGAGAGAAATCACGCATGCCAACATATTTCTACATGGTACTTAGTATTCCCATGAAGTCCATCCCTATCGGCAATGCTGAATTCTCTTACAGTCATAGGAAAAAAGGAAAATAGAGATAGTTTAAAAACATGTATTGACTAAAAAAATATATACATCACATCATAAACCATTTTAATTCAAAATCCGCATTGAGGCCGTTTGGGACCAAGGTATTAAATTCTCGTAGTTTAAAAATTCGCATGGCAGAACATATCTACAATATCAGAAAAGGAAATTTAAATCATCCTCTGTCATTGCATTTTAAAACATGTCATGAGAATTGTGAATCAAAAATAAAAAGGTTTATTGGTATAGAACAAGTTTTAGAATCAAATCGAAATAGAGACATAGATATCCGATTAGCTAAGAAAGAAATGGAATGGATATATGTCTTAAATACCTTGGTCCCAAACGGCCTCAATGCGGATTTTGAATTAAAATGGTTTATGATGTGATGTATATATTTTTTTAGTCAATACATGTTTTTAAACTATCTCTATTTTCCTTTTTTCCTATGACTGTAAGAGAATTCAGCATTGCCGATAGGGATGGACTTCATGGGAATACTAAGTACCATGTAGAAATATGTTGGCATGCGTGATTTCTCTCTAAGAAGATAAATGGTGAAAGAACAATATCCCATTCACAAATATACCGTCCGGAATTACATCTACAATAGGCAGAATAAAAGTATCTGATTGCTGAGCAAAGATAAATACTCTGTAATGAATGGAACGCTCACTTCCAGGTACGGCAAGCTGTGGAACGCAAGACGTCACGACACATTTCCGGTCACGATAACCAGTGGAACGCATATTACCGGTGGAACGCACACTTCCGGTTCCGGTCAGACGTTGAAACACAACACAGCGGGAAATTTGAAATCATTCACTTCCGGAAAAGCCCTTTAAATAGGATACTGTTCTCCACTCCATTTAATGCACTTGAAAAAGGATAGCAAATCCGAAACGCGTTGTGCCTGGAGTGGGACCCGCAAGCCTTCTTGGACTTTCACTGCCGTATTCGCTGCTTCCATCTGCGATTGGGCTAAGCTTGTGGTGTGGTGCTGGGCTGCCCAGCTGGAACCCTTTTTACATCATGGCACACACCACACACCCTGAACGGTATGAGCCAGAAGTCTCACCTTACTAAGTAATTTGCACAAAGACTGTCCTTTAATGTTTACATTACCAACGTTTACAAAATAAGGGTCTGTGCAATACATTCTTTTTATCATCTTTTAATTCATGTTTCTGTATGTCTGAGCCATGATATATGCACTGTGTCACTTTAATATCATGGATGTTTAGAATAAAACATTTGTCTTTTTTGTCATAAATCAGACTGTTGTACAAATGATCATTTTCACTTCCCTGGGAAAACTAGCGCACACCATAGATGCAATTTTATGCTCTTAAAAGACCCAAAATGGCTGCCTCTCCTCTACTGAAGAAAACTGCTGTATAAATAAAATTATTAGTGTATGTGTCAAACAAATTGACCGAAACACCATATAAATCTGAAACGTATTACTGGCAGAAAAGCTGCTGCAATGTTCTCAGTTATAGTGTATTGATTGGTTATTCCAGTTTTCTAATTCTATGGGGCTGCCCAAAAAGCAGCAGGGCTTCCAAAGTGGATCTGCTCAGTAACACGACTGAGATGCGGGCTGAAAGAGGAGCTATCAGTTTCTGCTGAGGATCTGCTGCCATATAATCCAATTAATTTCCAGCCTGACCAGATAATCTGAATCCTTTCTGTCACAGGACCTACAGCACAACAATGCAACAATCAGAGGCGGATCGCCTATCATGCAGCCTAGGCTCCTGCCCAGGGACTAGATTTTTCTAAATCATTTTTATGTCTTTATTTTGTATTTATGCTGAACACACGGTAGTTAGGGGGTACATGAGGGGTACATACTAGCTTTTGACAAAGGTCCTATGAATCTTAATCAGGCTTTGGTGACAACAGTAATGCTTGATAAATGATAGGCAAATGGGTTACAAACAGGCTCCTCATTACATTACCCATGAGGAACAGAGAGGTCAGCACAATAACATTAATTGATTACTAAGCATCTGCCCATTGTTGCAAATATATAGTCATACTCAACCTGCATGTGAGCAGACTGGCTGTGTTTAGTAAATGTTTCCCTGGTAAGGAGAGATCCCGGTTCTCCATTCAGCAGTCTGGCCTGGCAGGGTATGGTATAGAACAGGGGTCTTCAACCTTTAAGACAGCATGGGCCACATTCAGAAATTCAATGAAGTCAGAGGGCCACTAAACTCGAGGGCCAATGAGAATCTTAGACTCTAAATTATGATTTTATATGTCTGTTTACTTCCAGCAAGTCCTCACATACAAGCTGGCCACAAACTATCCCAGGCTCAGTGTGTGTGTGTGTGTGTGTGTGTGTGTGTGTGTGTGTGTGTGTGTGTATATATATATGTGTTTTTCTTAGTTTTTTTTTAAGTAAAACAGTTGTGTTAATAGAGGCCCCCACAAGTTTATTGCCATGGGGCCCAAATGAACCTTAATCCATCCCCGTGGCGCTGGCTACATTGCTGGCACACACAGGCTGGTATGATGGGCCTGATAGGAGGGGCACCAGCATATAAGAAACAGTGGGGCAGATGTATTAACCTGGAGAAGGCATAAGGAAGTGATAAACCAGTGATAAGTGCAAGATGATAAACGCACCAGCCAATCAGCTCCAATATGTAAATTAACAGCTAGGAGCTGATTGGCTGGTGCCTTTATCACCTTGTACTTATCACTGCTTTATCACTTCCTTATGCCGTCTCCAGGTTAATACATCTGCCCCAGTGAGCGGGGTTACCTGCTGGTGGTGGTGGCTGATGAAGCAGGTGCGCAGCTCCTCAGGACACGTTGCGCTCCAGCCCAGGCTTTTGACATCCACCCTTCCCAAGTCTATAGTACGGTAGAGCGGCGTTATTAAGCCCCGTCAGCGCCAGCGTCTTCGTCCCCGCCACCATTCTTTCTCCATAATATGTGCACAGGTCGGCGGGCCACGTAAAACAGCTCCACGGGCCACCAGTGGGCCACGGGTTGAAGACCCCTGGTATAGAAGATCTACACTGCATGTCGACAGTATGGGGGTCTACCTATTGACTGTCGATCTAGACACTGCCGACCTATACATTGAAACCTGTCCTGGCACTGGTGGTTTGGTTGCAGAATCCAGATATATTTTTCTCTTTATCGTCCCCATATATCAGCAATGGAAGCATGCGACTGTCCCACTAGTACATTTGTGTGTGATAATGGTGGCTGTATCCCTGTGCACCAGAGACTGATTCATTAGCATCAAAGCCTCTTAGGAGCTGTCCCCTGTTATGCAGCGTTGTGTTCCATTGATTTTACTAATGGATGGGGGGATTGTTCCAGCATCTCATTCCTCACCAGAGGCTCAGGTGATCCCTTCCCCTATGTCACTTTGTCAGACCGCACCCATCCACGCCATCTGTCATAGAGGTATTGATAAAGATAAGGCGTCGCTTTGTGAGGATACAACATTGACATTGATCCATTAAATTTCCTGGGAAAGCCGTCTTCCTGCGCTCTGTCACATGATGAGACAGCGCGACTGTTAGGTTATAGGCGATGATGAATGTAATTGGGTGTTACTGATAACTGCAGGAGAGGACCAGGCGGTGGCCCGTCTTTCTCACTAGTATTGTGGACGGCTGAGAGACAGACAGAAATATTCACAGCGGAGATTGTCCCCAGGCTGAGCCAGTGACGTATTCTGACTGAAAATGTCTGGGTTTTTTTTGCAATGCTCCCTGTACAGAACATTGGGGGTAATTCTAAGTTGATCGCAGCAGCAAATTTGTTAGCAGTTGGGCAAAGCCATGTGCACTGCAGGTGGGGCAGATGTAACATGTGCAGAGAGAGTTAGATTTGGGTGGGTTACTTTGTTTCTGTGCAGGGTAAATACTGGCTGCTTTCTTTTTACACTGCAATTTAGATTTCAGTTTGAACACACCCCACCCAAATCTAACTCTCTCTGCACGTGTTACATCTGCCCCACCTACAGTGCACATAGGGGGTCATTCCGAGTTGTTCGCTCGCTAGCAGTTTTTAGCAGCCATGCAAACGCTATGCCGCCTCCCACTGGGAGTGTATTTTAACTTAGCAGAAGTGCGAACGAAAAAGGATCGCAGAGCGGCGGCAAAGTTTTTTTGTGCAGCTCAAAACCTACTCAGCGCTTGCGATCACTTCAGACTGTTCAGTTCCTGTTTTGATGTTCGCCCAGCCACGCCTGCTTTTTCCTGGCACGCCTGCGTTTTTTCGAACACTCCCTGAAAACGGTCAGTTGACACCCAGAACTGCCCTCTTCCTGTCAATCACTCTGTGGCCAGCAGTGCGACTGAAAAGCTTCGCTAGATCTTGTGTGAAACTACATCGTTTGTTGTAATAGTACGACGCACGTGCGCATTGTGCCGCATATGCATGCGCAGAAGTGCCATTTTTTGCCTCATCGCTGCACAGCGAATGAATGCAGCTAGCGATCAACTCAGAATGACCACCCTGGTTTTGCCCATCTGCTAACAAATTTGCTGCTGGAGTCAGGTCTTAATTACCCCATAATCATTTCATTCACAAAAAATAGACACAGAAATATATATAGACGCTCAAAAATGGAATTGCTGGTATGTGGGGTTAAAAAGAGAAGGAGTGAAATCTTAATAGTAATGAATATCTCATACAGTACACTGATACAATGATTACACAGAAACGTTACACTGATACAATGATCACACAGAAACGTTACACTGATACAATGATCACACAGAAACGTTACACTGATACAGTGATCACACAGAAACGTTACACTGATACAGTGATCACACAGAAACGTTACACTGATACAATGATCACACAGAAACGTTACACTGATACAATGATCACACAGAAACGTTACACTGATACAATGATCACACAGAAACGTTACACTGATACAATGATCACACAGAAACGTTACACTGATACAGTGATCACACAGAAACGTAACACTGATACAATGATCATACAGACACGTAACACTGATACAGTGATCACACAGAATCGTTACACTGATACAATGATCACACAGAAACGTTACACTGATACAATGATAACACAGAAACGTTACACTGATACAGTGATCACACAGAAACGTTACACTGATACAATGATCACACAGACACGTAACACTGATACAGTGATCACACAGAAACATAACACTGATACAGTGATCACACAGAAACGTTACACTGATACAATGATCACACAGAAACGTTACACTGATACAGTGATCACACAGAAACGTTACACTGATAAAATGATCACAAAGACACGTAACACTGATACAATGATCACACAGAAACGTTACACTGATACAATGATCACACAGAAACGTTACACTGATACAATGATTACACAGAAACATTACACTGATACAATGATCACACAGAAACGTTACACTGATACAATGATCACACAGAAACGTTACACTGATACAGTGATCACACAGGAAAGTTACACAGATACAGTGATCACATAGAAACGTAACACTGATACAGTGATCACACAGAAACGTTACACTGGTACAGTGATCACACAGAAACGTAACACTGATACAGTGATCACACAGAAACGTTACACAGATACAGTGATCACATAGAAACGTTACACAGATACAGTGATCACACAGAAACGTTACACAGATACAATGATCACACAGAAACGTAACACTGATACAGTGATCACACAGAAACGTAACACTGATTCAGTGACCACACAGAAACGTTACGCTGATACAGTGATCACACAGAAAAGTTACACTGATACAGTGATCACACAGAAACGTTACACTGATAAAATGATCACACAGAAATGTTACACTGATACAATGATCACACAGAAACGTAACACTGATACAGTGATCACACAGAAATGTTACACTGATACAATGATCACACAGAAACGTTACACTGATACAATGATCACACAGAAACGTTACACTGATACAATGATCACACAGAAATGTTACACTGATACAGTGATCACACAGAAAAGTTACACTGATACAGTGATCACACAGAAACGTTACACAGATACAGTGATCACATAGAAATGTTACATTGATACAATGATTACACAGAAACGTTACACTGATACAGTGATCACACAGACACGTTACACTGATACAATGATCACACAGAAACGTTACACTGATACAGCGATCACACAGAAACGTTACACAGATACAGTGATCACATAGAAATGTTACATTGATACAATGATTACACAGAAACGTTACACTGATACAGTGATCACACAGAAACGTTACACTGATACAATGATCACACAGAAACATAACACTGATAAAATGATCACACAGAAATGTTACACTGATACAATGATCACACAGAAACGTTACACTGATACAATGATCACACAGAAACGTTACACTGATACAATGATCACACAGAAACGTTACACTGAAACAATGATTACACAGAAACGTTACACTGATACAATGATTACACAGAAACGTTACACTGATACAATGATCACACAGAAACGTTACACTGATACAGTGATCACACAGAAAAGTTACACTGATACAGTGATCACACAGAAACGTTACACAGATACAGTGATCACATAGAAATGTTACATTGATACAATGATTACACAGAAATGTTACACTGATACAGTGATCACACAGAAACGTTACACTGATACAATGATCACACAGAAACGTTACACTGATACAGCGATCACACAGAAACGTTACACAGATACAGTGATCACATAGAAATGTTACATTGATACAATGATTACACAGAAACGTTACACTGATACAGTGATCACACAGAAACGTTACACTGATACAGTGATCACACAGAAACGTTACACTGATACAATGATCACACAGAAACATAACACTGATAAAATGATCACACAGAAATGTTACACTGATACAGTGATCACACAGAAACGTTACACTGATACAATGATCACACAGAAATGTTATACTGATACAATGATCACACAGAAACGTAACACTGATACAATGATCACACAGAAACGTTACACTGATACAGTGATCACACAGAAACGTTACACAGATACAGTGATCACACAGAAACGTTACACAGATACAGTGATCACATAGAAACGTTACACTGATACAACGATCACACAGAAACGTTACACAGATACAGTGATCACAAAGAAACGTTACACAGATACAGTGATCACACAGAAACGTTACACTGATACAGTGATCACACAGAAACGTTACACTGATACAATGATCACACAGAAACGTTACACTGATACAATGATCACACAGAAACGTTACACTGATACAATGATCACACAGAAACGTTACACTGATACAATGATCACACAGAAACGTTACACTGATACAATGATCACACAGAAACGTTACACTGATACAATGATCACACAGAAACGTTACACAGTTGCAAATAACAGAAACATTCATCTCCAATAAACCTCAGTATACAGTAAAAGTGACGATAAACCTACTTTATGGGCCCGATTCAGACCTGATCGGTGTTGTGCGAATTCGCACAGCGCCCATTTATTGAATGACTACGCATGTGTATAGACCGCAATGTGCAGGCGCGTCACCAAACAGCGACAGGATGGTGTGAAAAGTTTGCTAACTAGGCGTTTTTGCAATATGATTGACAGGAAGAGGACGTTTATGGGTGGTGACTGCACGTTTTCTCGGAGTGTTAGGGGAAACGCAGACGTTCCCAAGCGTTTTCAGGGAGAGTGTGTGACGTCAGCTCCGGCCCCGATCAGCTTGTTCTCATCGCACAGTAGGAGTAAGTCCTGGGCTGCGCACAGACTGCACAGACTGGAAAATTCATTAGACGGTGAGTGAGGTGTGAATGGATTTGCAGATGACCGCTGTCTGGCTGAATTTTCGCACAGCGTATGCATGTGTTCGCACACTTGGACGGGGCGGGTTTTCACTCTCTATGGGCAGCGGCAATCTGATCGCAGACCTCTGCAATAATGCACAGACGCAATCAGGTCTGAATTAGGGCCCTATGTCCACTGTTCACAACTGCTTAATTGTCTCTTTTAATAAGGACTAATTTGCAAATGTCTTTTATAAATTATGATCTGGCCCAAATAGCCCCAAGTTGTGAGGGCAGCACAGGGGGGGGGGGGGGGGGGGGGGGGGGGAGGGGAATCCCTGTAATATACCTACTCAACCCATTTATCCCATGTAAACAGGCTTGTCCCTCCTAATATAGGGCCTGATTTACAGACGGTCGCCATTGCAGTCGCAGCTGCGATCTCGTATAAAATATGCAAATATCACAGCCCCCGTTACCGCCCACAAACACTCCCTGACTGTCAATCACTTTGTAGTAAATCTACCAGTCCATAGTGAGTTAGTCGCATGTGCAGTGATGAAACATTGCTCCGGTGCGTCTGACATCGACATTCCCTACATCCCATATTCAGGCCACTGATCCCTTTTTTTCTCACAATGGGCCTGATTCAGCTGTGGGCGGATTGAGGATGACCGCTGATTACGTGGACGCAGCAGCGATGGTCAGCGATAGTAATGCAGCAGGAGGTGTCTGGTATCCTATCCATTTGATAGATAGACAGTGTCTAGTTAGACAGTCAATAGATAGACACCATATGTTAGATGGACATTAGGTCGACAGGGTCAAAAGGTCGACATGGAAACGGTCGACAGGTCAAAGGGTCGACAAGTCAAAAGGTCGACATGGTCAAAAGGTCGACATTGAAAAGGTCGACAGGTCAAAAGGTCGGCAGGTCAAAAGGTCGACATGAAAATGGTCGACATAAAAAAGATAGACAAATGTTTTTTTTTAAATGTAACATGTTTTTGGATTATTTCATACTTTCTCTATCCATGTCGGCATAGAGTTGGTTATAAACCTTGTGGCGAGCGCAGCGAGCCACCGTGCCCGAAGCGTGGCGAGCGAAGCGAGCCCCGCGAGGGTATGCCTTTCTTCAACTGGGGGTCCCAGATGACAAAACTATCCACACAAACCAGAAAAATGCAAAAAACATGGTGTCTACCTTTTCCATGTCGACCTTTTCCATGTCGACCTTTTGACCCTGTCGACCTTTTGACCTGTCGACCTTTTGACCTGTCGACCTTTTCCATGTCGACCTTTTGACCCTGTCGACCTTTTGACCCTGTCGACCTAATGTCCATCTAACATATGGTGTCTATCTATTGACTGTCTAACTAGACACTATCTATCTTTCATACCGGAACCGTCTGGTATAAGTAGATGCTGCCTGCAGTGCTGCCGTCGCCACTTCCTCCGTTCTCCCAAATGGCTGCAGACTTGGGGTCACTTGAGGTGGGCAGCCATAGTGCGACCGATGGTGCAGGACCCATACGGAACCACATGAGCAGTATGGGTCCTGCACATACGCAAAGTAGCGGACAATGGTGGGCATTCAGAGTTGTTCGCTAGCTGGTTTCGTTCGCAGCGCGGCGTTTAGTCAAAACAGCGGCACTACTGCGCATTCGTAAGCGCCGCAATGCGCACACACGATGTACTTTCACAACAGCCGAAGTAGTTTCACACAAGGTCTAGCGAAGCTTTTCAGTCGCACTGCCGGTCGCAGAGTGATTGACAGGAAGTGGGCGTTCCTGGGTGTCAACTGACCGTTTTCAGGGAGTGTGTGGAAAAACGCAGGCGTGCCAGATAAAAACGCAGGCGTGGCTGGCCAAATGCAGGGCGTGTTCGTGACGTCAAAACAGTAACTGAAAAGTCTAAAGTGATCGCTAGCGCTGAGTAGGTCTGCAGCTACTCTGACACTGCACAAAATTATTTTGTAGCCGCTCTGCGATCCTTTCGTTCGCACTTCTGCTAAGCTAAAATACACTCCCAGTGGGCGGCGGCATAGCGTTTGCACGGCTGCTAAAAGCAGCTAGCGAGCGATCAACTCGGAATGAGGGCCATTGGTACTTTGTAGCTGCCTGAATCAGGCCCAATGATACAAAAGTAGGTGACTACTAAACAATTCGGTAAGGAGTCTTCGGTCCATTTTCTTTGAAATACTATTCATTTTAGATTTAATAATGGCTTAAATTGACAATAAGTGCAGGACGTGATAGTTTCCGATTTTGCAAAAGTTGGAAGTTTCGGGTGAATTTTCAGCAATTACAAGATCTGTAATATAAAACTATTTGCCACAAAATCGGCAGGAACCGTCATGTTAAAAAAAAATATGCTGCCGTTAGTTGCCATCCCGAGTCTTTGGTGTTTCAAGGCACAAGTCGCCAGACGTACAGTAATAGCTTGTGGTTTTTAAAGTTGCTGGATGACAAAGTGGCAGAAAAAATTGCCCCCGGCACCCACTATAGATTCCCCACATATACTGGGGTTCTTCCTACACTTCTGTAGTAGTGTCTGTGGTCAGTGGTGCCAAGAGAGGGGGGGGGGGGAGGGTACAAATTTACCGGGCCCTGGTCTCCCCCTTAACTGGCAGCAGCAGCTGCAGCTTTTCTCACCAGCCCAGCTCACGCCGCTGTGTACTGTGCTGCAGTGTGGCCATGGAGGTTCTTAAAATACCATTTTTTTCCCAGTATTTTTTAAGGGTGCATGACCACGCCTCCTGTGATTAGGCCACACACCCTAAAAAGTACCTGGGTCCAGCCTGGCTCTCTATTGCCCTGGGTGTGGTGCAATACAATGGATAAAGGGGGTCATTCCGAGTTGATCGCTCGCTAGCTGTTTTTAGCAGACGTGCAAACGCATAGTCGCCGCCCACAGGGGAGTGTATTTACACTTTGCAAGCGTGCGAACGGCTTTGCAGCCGAGCTCTGCAAAAACATTTTGTGCAGTTTCTGAATAGGCCAGAACTTACTCAGCCCTTGCGATCACTTCAGCCTGTCTGGGGCCGGAACTGACGTCATACATCCGCCCTGCAAACGCCTGGACACACCTACGTTTTTCCAACCACTCCCAGAAAACGGTCAGTTGCCACCCACAAACGCTCTCTTCCTGTCACTCTCCTTGCGATCGGCTGTGCGAATCGGCTGTGCGAATGGATTCTTTGTTAAATCCATCGCTCAGCAACGATCCGCTTTGTACCCATACGACGCGCCTGCGCATTGTGGTGCATACACATGCGCAGTAGTGACCTGATCGCTGCGCTGCAAAAAACGTCAGCGTGCGATCAACTCGGAATGACCCCCAATAAGGGATTGTTTGTGGACTACAGGTCCCAGCAAGCCTTCTCATGTCCATTTTTAATAGCTCAAAGAGCACGCAGGTACTTGGAGCACCACAAGTGTCAGAATGCCCTGTCATCTAGTTTCTGCTGTGACCTGCAGTGCACCTGTAAAAAAAAATGTATAAAAAATCCCCAGACATTTAAATAAAATATCTTAATGAAATAAAATCTCCTGGGACAACCCTCAGACGATGCTCAACTAGCTCGTCAGGTCAGGCCGGTCACTGTTACAGAAACACTGCATTGGTTAGAATACGCTGCATTTAATACAGGGCTGGATCTAGACCTTGCGGCGCCCAGGGCAAAACATAGGGGCGTGGCTTCATGGAGAAGGGGCGTGGTCAGTTATGCCCCCTGTAGCTGTGCCCACAGTAGTATTGCCCCCAGTACTGTGCCCCCTGTAGAGTTGTGCCCCCAGTACTGTGCCCCCTGTAGAGTTGTGACCCCGCCGTTTACAAAAAAAAATAATGAATACTTACAATCCCCGCTCCTGCTTCCCGACCGTAGCTACCCTCCGTCTCCGGCTGCCGGCACCGCTCCTCAGATCTATGGGAGAGACCTCATGTCGTCTCTCCCATAGCACCGCATAGACACTAGAGGTCAATTATGACCTCTAGCCTCTATGTGCCGCTCCCACAATGCAGTGCAGTGTGCGATGACTTCATCACGCACCGCAGAGCACCGGGCATCTAAACAGCAGCGGGCGGCACCTGTAGCGGATCTTGCCTCGACGGCGGCGCCCTCCGGGAGGCGGTGCCCAGGCATAAATCCTGCTTGCCCGTAGCAAGACCCGCTACTGATTTCATATTAGTAAAAGGATGGTTCAACATAGAGAACAGAGTTTTCTTGCTAAGTTTTCATAGATATTTTTTTTTTCTTATACAACGCTTTTTCATTTTATGTAGAGAATGCAGCTAAATCCTTGGACAATATTCAAATGCTGCCGGACCTTGATGAGTTTAATCACTAAGGGGTAAGTTCAAGAGCCGACAAACATGTTTACTAAAATGCCAGCTGGGGAAAGCTAACCTTGATACATACAGCATATGTCTCAGTGTTCTAGCAGGACGAGGCCGGCTGAGTGTACATGTGTAATAGGCAGTCAGGAGAAGGCTAGCAGAGCTTCATGGTCGAAGGACGTTTGGGAGAAGATGTATTAACCATCTCATCATGGAAAGACAATTAGGGCGATGCCGGGCGCAGTTGAACATTTATTTATTCTGTGCGTGCGATTGTCGCACTGCGCAGGCATCCAGATTCTGTGCGCACGGAGGCACATGGGAGATGCACAGTCTTAGAAATGCTTTGAAAAACGTATTAGGGGTTCCTTGCAATCCTGATTGGTGCGTCCTTATACTGTCCACCACCATTGGTCGCACCATGGAAATTTGCACCAGCCTTGTGTCAGCGGCAGTGTCTCTGCCTGACCACTGCCTCCTCTGCCTGCGCTGTGCGTTGGTGACCGCAGCGATTGCTGTGCATGCAGAGCTGCAAAAAAATCTCTAAACAGCTTAAGTCAGGTCCCTAATCTGCATCTGCCGTAGGGTGGTGCAAGTCTTGATGGTGTGACCTAGAGACGTATCCGCGCTCATCTTTCCCGCAATGTGTACGCACATGCATACGCATAGTGGCAAAGTGCATGGTGCGTCATGCTGCGATTATTCGCAGCCGGCAACCACACCATTAAAGTCTATGGCATGCGCATGCGTATGCACACCTGCAACTCACAGATGCAGACGCACAAGTCACATACCTCCCAACTGTCTTGATTTTGGTGGGACAGTCCCGTTTTTCATGGGCTGTCCCACCCGCGGGTCGCAGTGTCCCACGGTGGTGGTGGGGGGTGGGGCAGTTTGGAGATCTCCAAAGTTAGGACTGTTGCATCAAAAGCGTGACAATTGCAGAGTACTCTATGGGGCTAATTCAGAACTTATCGCTAGACTGCGTTTTCGTACAGCCTGCGATCAGGTTTAAACTGTGCATATGTATGCACCGCAATGCGCAGGTGCGTTGCACAGGTATAAAGTGGATCGCCGCTCAGCGATGGCTTTGTGCGAAGAATGCATTCGCACAGGCAATCGCAAGGAGATTGACAGGAAGAAGGCGTCTGTGGGTGGATACTGACCGTTTTCAGGGAGTGGTTGGAAAAACATAGGCGTGTCCAAGCGTTTGAAGGGCGGGTGTCTGACGTCAATTCCGGTCCCGGAGAGGCTGATGTGATCGCAGCGGCTGAGTAAGTCCTGGGCTGCGCAGAGACTGCACAAGATCTGTTTGTACAGCTCTGCTACACATGCGTTCGCACACTTGCACAGCTAAAATACACTCCCCCAGTAGGCGGAGACTATGCGAACGCAGGATTCCAAAAATCACCTGCTAGCGATCAGGTCTGGATTAGGCCCTATGTCTAAGTGTTCTTTCTCGATCCTCAAGTTATAGATATTTTGTATTTTTTTATTTTTTTAAGTCTGACAATGCAAATCCTTATTTAGAAATGAATGGTGTCAATCACACCTGCAGATTGTGGCAGATACTGAACATCTGCTTACTTGTACCCATGGGTGCTTTTGTGCAAAAGTAGAATTGTGATGTCACACAAGAGCAGTTGACGTGCATTTCTGCGCATTCATAAATCAGCCTTAATGAGGCTTAGCAGCTTCATTTTTCCATGGCGGATTGCGATGTGTGTGAGCCATTTACAGGTGTAAGATATATATTTTGCAGGTGATAATGACCCCGTTAAATATTTACATACAGCATGAAATGCTCTTACGGAATATACTACAGTACCTACACCAGAATAACACATACTGTACTTTACATATCACTCAGCTGCAAATACATAAACACAATGCTACAGGTGAGAAAATCTTCTAGGTGACATTAGCAAAGTCTTCAAGTGGAACAAGACACTTACTGTGAAATTAATTAATTCTGATAAATGTGCACTGACTGCAGCGATTGGACACGTACAGGGTTTCACAATCTTTATTCCTGTGGTATACAGCAGGAATGAGCACAATTGCGACAACATTTTTGGAGAAACGAGTTTCATTGAGGAACAAGCCGCTTCCCAAAAGGGGCGAAGTTCTGTTGATACCACATGGAGATCCTCTTTGGTCTCGCTATTCCATGACACCCCAGTATTTGTAGACTCGCATTGTGCATGATTTGTGTTCTATGTATAGAGCTGGGATGATGACGGAAAATGTATTTGGCTCCGCAGTGCTGTTGGGGTGTACTGGAAGCAGAAGAATTTGCTAAACTGTCTAGAACGTTAAACCTCTCCCTAGTATTCAGTAATTTGCTGATAGCTTTTGCTTAGGAAAACTTGGTAAGTTGATACAAGGTATTGGTGGTCATTCCGAGTTGTTCGCTCGCTGCTATTTTTAGCAGAATTGCTAATAGGCTAAAATCCGTCAGTTCTGCGCATGCGTATGCACCGCAGGGCGCACGCGCTAAGCAGTTTTACACAAAACTATGCTATTTTACTCACGGGCGACCGAAGCTTTTCAGTCGCTCTGTTGATCGGAGAATGATTGACAGGAAGTGGGTGTTTCTGGGTGGTAACTGGGCGTTTTCCGGGAGTGTGCTAAAAAACGCAGGCGTGCCAGCAGAAAACGCAGGAGTGGCTGGAGAAACGTGGGAGTGGCTGGCCAGACGCTGGGCGTGTTTGTGACGTCAAACCAGGAACTAAACGGACTGAGGTGATCGCAATCTAGGAGTAGGTCTGGAGCTACTCAGAAACTGCAAAGAAATACTTAATAGCAGAATTGCTAATCTTTTGTTAGCAACTCTGCTATGCTAAGATACACTCCCAGAGGGCGGCGGCTTTGTGTTTGCATTTCTGCTGAAAGTAGCTAGCGAGCGAACAACTCGGAATGGCCACCATTGTACAAATCTCACTGCGCAGGCTCACAAAGAGAGCGGGCAGATATGCGCCATTGCGCCAACGTATGCGTAGCACTATCTGCAGTGGTGTCACTAGGGTGGCTGTCAGACCACCCTTGGCTTAGGCCAAGTACAGTAATGGCGTGTATGTAAGGGTCTGCGCAGACCTGCAGAAAGGCGCATACATACACTTGCTCGGTATTGTATCTAAAATAAATACACATTGACAATGATTATTATTTATTTATGTAGCACCGAATATTTCGCAGCTTTGAACTGAGAATATCTAAGTAATTCATATCAGTCTGCACCAATTGAGCTTACAATCTATGTCCCCTGTCACATGTTGGCGCATATACACAATGGCGTTCATTTTTGTCAGAAACCAATGAACCTACCAGTAAGTTAGAGTGTGGGAGGAATTCGGAGCCCACCTCGGAAATACATGCAAACACGGAGAGTACATACAAACTCCACACATACAATCCTGGTTGGGACTTGCCTTCCTATACAGCTGCAAGGCAGTAATGCTAACCACTGTACCACCGCGCCAATTATAAAGTTTTGTTGTAAATCATGTGCCTATGCTGCTGATGCAGAGCCAGACATCCCAGGGGAGGTTACAGCTTTCCATGTGGATGGAAATATTCTGTATCTGCAGGTGGTTTTATTTTTTGGAATAAATTCCACTAATTTTGCAAGCAGCTCTGCACCAGCCCCAGTGTCCCTATACAACAAGGTGTCTCTTACGCAGGTAGACGCAGAGGCGGATGGCACCCTGCAGAGCAATAGTCGCTCATTGTAACAGACATAACGATGCAGAGTGAGACTCAGCCGACCTACCCCCTCCCACTTCAGATTATTCTACGTTATCTTCCCTGAAACTGTGCAGGCAGGATTCTAGCGCTAGGTGGTCTGGCCAGGCGCCAGACTGCGTGCTTCATGGTATTACCGAGTAGAGAAAGGAAATGTTTATTTCTAATATTATATAATGCATGATAAAAGCCGCTCCTTTCATCCACTGTCATTCCACAAAGTATTCTGATATCACCGCATGATACACTGTCACCAGCAGGGCTCAATTTCAAGAAGATACAGACAATTGTCACTTGGGCTGAATAGTATGTATAAAAGGTATTTCTGGAAGAAGAAGAAGAAAAAGAAGAAGAAGTAGAAGAAGAAGAAGAAGAAGGAGAAGAAGAAGGAGAAGAAGAAGGAGAAAAAGAAGGAGATAAAGAAGGAGATAAAGAAGAAGAAGAAGAAGTAGAAGAAGAAAAAGAAGGAGAAAAAGAAGAAGGAGAAAAAGAAGAAGAAAAGAAGAAGAAAAAGAAGGAGAAAAAGAAGAAGAAGTAGAAGAAGAAGAAGGAGAAAAAGAAGGAGAAAAAGAAGAACAGAAGAAGAAGAAAAAAAAGAAGGAGAAAAAGAAGAAGAATTATGTGGATGATGATGAGGATGATGAGGATGATGATGATAATAAATAATCAAAGAAGATAGTTCAATCTCTGCAAATATTTTATTTTTTATTTACAGATATTATTGAAAGATAGGATTACCCTTAGGGGTCTATTTACTAAGCCTTGGATGGAGATATAGTCCCTGGAGAAAAAGTACCAGCCAATCGGCTCCTAACTGCTAAGCCACAGGCTGTGTTTGAAAAATGACAGTTAGGAGCTGGTTATCTCTCTCCACTTTATTTCCAACAAAGGCTTAGAAAATAGACCCCTTAATCCTCTAAGTGCCGGGAGCCGCAGATTAGAGAGATGGACTCAGGGAGGTACAGAGATGCAAGAGCCGGACAGGGCGGACCTGGAGGCGCAGCTATCGCAGAGGAGAGGCAGTGACAAGCTCCCTCCAGGTGGCTGACAGCCCCCGCAGAGACTGAAAGTGGCTCTGAAATCAGGAGAGCCGCCCACACAGCACAAGCCGCTGGCTTATGAGAGGAGGGAAAGGATATTGACAATACAGACAGAGTGCAGAGATTGGGGAAATCCAGTGGATCCCAGGCATCCGATCACATACCCCTACACCTGGGACACTACTACACATCCTAGCATAGGAGAGAGGCAGCTCAGTGACAGGATATAAGGCAGTGACAGGATGTGTACAGGGCAGTGACAGGATACAAGCCAGTGACAGGATGTGTACAGGGCAGTGACAGGATACATGCCAGTGACAGGATGTGTACAGGGCAGTGACAGGATACAAGCCAGTGACAGGATGTGTACAGGGCAGTGACAGGATACAAGCCAGTGACAGGATGTGTACAGGGCAGTGACAGGATACAAACCAGTGGTGACAGGATACAAACCAGTGACAGGATGTGTACAGGGTGGTGACAGGATACATGCCAGTGACAGGATGTGTACAGGGCAGTGACAGGATACAAGCCAGTGACAGGATGTGTACAGGGCAGTGACAGGATACATGCCAGTGACAGGATGTATACAGGGCGGTGACAGGATATAAGCCAGTGACAGGATGTGTACAGGGCAGTGACAGGATACAAGCCAGTGACAGGATGTATACAGGGCAGTGACAGGATACAAGCCAGTGACAGGATGTGTACAGGGCAGTGAAAGGATACAAGCCAGTGACAGGATATGTACAGGTCAGTGACAGGATACAAACCAGTGACAGGATATGTACAGGTCAGTGACAGGATACAAACCAGTGACAGGATATGTACAGGGTGGTGACAGGATACATGCCAGTGACAGGATGTGTACAGGGCAGTGACAGGATACAAGCCAGTGACAGGATGTGTACTGGGCAGTGACAGGATACAAGCCAGTGACAGGATGTGTACAGGGCAGTGACAGGATACAAGCCAGTGACAGGATATGTACAGGTCAGTGACAGGATACAAACCAGTGACAGGATATGTACAGGGTGGTGACAGGATACATGCCAGTGACAGGATGTGTACAGGGCAGTGACAGGATACAAGCCAGTGACAGGATGTGTACAGGGCAGTGACAGGATCCATGCCAGTGACAGTATGTATACAGGGCGGTGACAGGATATAAGCCAGTGACAGGATGTGTACAGGGCAGTGACAGGATACAAGCCAGTGACAGGATGTATACAGGGCAGTGACAGGATGTGTACTGGGCAGTGACAGGATACAAGCCAGTGACAGGATGTGTACAGGGCAGTGAAAGGATACAAGCCAGTGACAGGATATGTACAGGTCAGTGACAGGATACAAACCAGTGACAGGTTATGTACAGGGTGGTGACAGGATACATGCCAGTGACAGGATGTGTACAGGGCAGTGACAGGATACAAGCCAGTGACAGGATGTGTACAGGGCAGTGACAGGATACATGCCAGTGACAGGATGTATACAGGGCGGTGACAGGATATAAGCCAGTGACAGGATGTGTACAGGGCAGTGACAGGATACATGCCAGTGACAGGATGTATACAGGGCGGTGACAGGATATAAGCCAGTGACAGGATGTGTGCAGGGCAGTGACAGGATATAAGCCAGTGATAGGATGTGTACAGGGCAGAGACAGGATACAGGCCAGTGACAGGATGTGTACTGGGCGGTGACAGGATACAAAGCAGTGACAGGATGTGTACAGGGCAGTGAAAGGATACAAGCCAGTGACAGGATATGTACAGGTCAGTGACAGGATACAAACCAGTGACAGGATGTGTACAGGGTGGTGACAGGATACAAGCCAGTGACAGGATGTGTACAGGGCAGTGACAGGATACATGCCAGTGACAGGATGTGTACAGGGCAGTGACAGGATGTGTACAGGGCAATGACAGGATACAAGACAGTGACAGGATGTGTGCAGGGCAGTGACAGGATACAAGCCAGTGACAGGATGTGTACAGGGCAGTGACAGGATACAAGCCAGTGACAGGATATGTACAGGTCAGTGACAGGATACAAACCAGTGACAGGATGTGTACAGGGTGGTGACAGGATACAAGCCAGTTACAGGATATGTACAGGTCAGTGACAGGATATAAGCCAGTGACAAGATGTGTACAGGGCAGTGACAGGATACATGCCAGTGACAGGATGTGTGCAGGGCAGTGACAGGATACAAGCCAGTGACAGGATGTGTACAGGGCAGTGACAGGATACAAGCCAGTGACAGGATGTGTACAGGGCAGTGACAGGATACAAGCCAGTGACAGGATATGTACAGGTCAGTGACAGGATACAAACCAGTGACAGGATATGTACAGGTCAGTGACAGGATACATGCCAGTGACAGGATGTATACAGGGCGGTGACAGGATATAAGCCAGTGACAGGATGTGTACAGGGCAGTGACAGGGATACATGCCAGTGACAGGATGTATACAGGGCGGTGACAGGATATAAGCCAGTGACAGGATGTGTACAGGGCAGTGACAGGATACAAACCAGTGACAGGATGTATACAGGGTGGTGACAGGATATAAGCCAGTGACAGGATGTGTACAGGGCAGTGACAGGATACAAACCAGTGACAGGATGTATACAGGGTGGTGACAGGATATAAGCCAGTGACAGGATGTGTACAGGGCAGTGACAGGATGTGTACAGGGCAGTGACAGGATACAAGCCAGTGACAGGATGTGTACACCGCAGTGACAGGATACAAACCAGTGACAGGATGTGTACAGGGCAGTGACAGGATACAAACCAGTGACAGGATGTGTACAGGGCAGTGACAGGATACAAGCCAGTGACAGGATGTGTACACCGCAGTGACAGGATACAAACCAGTGACAGGATGTGTACAGGGCAGTGACAGGATACAAACCAGTGACAGGATGTGTACAGCGCAGTGACAGGATACAAACCAGTGACAGGATGTGTACAGGGCAGTGACAGGATATATGCCAGTGACAGGATGTGTACAGGGCAGTGACAGGATACAAACCAGTGACAGGATGTGTACAGGGTGGTGACAGGATATAAGCCAGTGACAGGATGTGTACAGGGCAGTGACAGGATACAAGCCAGTGACAGGATGTGTACAGGGTGGTGACAGGATATAAGCCAGTGACAGGATGTGTACAGGGCAGTGACAGGATAAAAGCCAGTGACAGGATGTGTACAGGGCAGTGACAGGATATATGCCAGTGACAGGATGTGTACAGGGCAGTGACAGGATACAAGCCAGTGACAGGATGTGTACAGGGCAGTGACAGGATACAAACCAGTGACAGGATGTATACAGGGTGGTGACAGGATATAAGCCAGTGACAGGATGTGTACAGGGCAGTGACAGGATACAAACCAGTGACAGGATGTGTACAGGGCAGTGACAGGATACAAACCAGTGACAGGATGTATACAGGGTGGTGACAGGATATAAGCCAGTGACAGGATGTGTACAGGGCAGTGACAGGATATATGCCAGTGACAGGATGTGTACAGGGCAGTGACAGGATACAAACCAGTGACAGGATGTGTACAGGGCAGTGACAGGATATATGCCAGTGGCAGGATGTGTACAGGGCAGTGACAGGATACAAGCCAGTGACAGGATGTGTACAGGGCAGTGACAGACAGGATACAAGCCAGTGACAGGATGTGTACAGGGCAGTGACAGGATATATGCCAGTGACAGGATGTGTACAGGGCAGTGACAGGATACAAGCCAGTGACAGGATGTGTACAGGGCAGTGACAGACAGGATACAAGCCAGTGACAGGATGTGTACAGGGCAGTGATCTTACTGACATTACTGCTTATACACAGCTTTTATATATACCCAAGGAAAAGAAGTTACATGCTAAGTATAAGTGCACCAACAAATAACACCTGGCCAGGCAGGACTACTGAGGTAGACTGTGCGTGTTGTTTATCGAAGTGATGTATTAAAGCTGTATATACAGAACATTGATGTATTAGAGCTGTATATACAGCACATTGATGTATTAGAGCTGTATATACAGCACATTGATGTATTAGAGCTGTATATACAGAACATTGATGTATTAGAGCTGTATATACAGCACATTGATGTATTAGAGCTGTATATACAGCACATTGATGTATTAGAGATCAGAGCCGGCCATAGGCATAGGCAAACTAGGCAATTGCCTAGGGCATTTGATATGCCTAGGGGCATCAGCAGCTTCTGCTGATTAAAATGATATGCGGCATGCCTATATTCTGTGTGTAGCATTGCATACGCAGATACATCCACAGTCTCACACAGTATATAGGCATGCTGCATATCATTTTAATCAGCAGAAGCTGCTTGTGCATCCTAGCCACATAGCAATGCAAATAAGATGCATTTTCATTAAAAAATGAGCCCGACGTTAGCATTGAGGCAAAATTTATGAGGACACATCTGTATCCAAGCAGAGGCAAAGGTCACAGTGTTAGTGGCAGTGTGAGTGCTGTGTGCATGTGAGTGGGTTGGTTGTGTAGTAGTGTTCAGAATATGTGTAAGGAGCATTATGTGTGTCATGTAAAAATGCATTAATAATGTGCAACATATGTGTAAAGGGGCACTATGTGTGTCATTATGTGTATAAGGGCATTAATAAAGTGCGGCATATGTGTAACAGGGTACTACTGTATGTGTGTCATTATGTGTATAGGGGCACTAATAATGTGCAGCAAATGTGTAGGGGGAGCTATGTGTGTCATTATGTGTATCAGGGCATTAATCATGTGCGCCATATGTGTAACAGGGTACTACTGAATGTGTGTCATTATGTGTATAGGGGCACTAATAATGTGCAGCAAATGTGTAGGGGGAGCTATGTGTGTCATTATGTGTATAAGGGCATTAATGTGCAGCATATGTGTAAGGGACATTATGTGTAAAAGGGCATTAATAAAGGTTGTCATAATGTGTAAGGCACACTGGGGTATATTTACTAAAATTTGTATTTTCCCGTTTGAGGTCAAAGTTCAATCACGAATGACATCGAAAGTGTAAAGTTGCAACTTTTTGAATTTATTACGACTAATTTACTAAGCTGTCGTATTCTGCATTTTCGGATTTACCGATGTCATTCGTTTTTTTTGGCAGTGTTTTACGTGAGTGACTTCTAAAACACTGCCGACTTTAATACAATGAAACTCGGCCGGATCTGAGAGATCCGTGCTGGACTTCATTGTGCACCTTGTAAAAAATTGTAATCAGTGTTAAAAAAAAAAAGAAATTGCGTGGGGTCCCCCCTCCTAAGCCAAACCAGCCTCGGGCTCTTTGAGCCGGTCCTGGTTGAAAAAATCTGGGGAAAAAAATGTCAGGGGTTCCCCCATATTTAAGCAACCAGCACCGGGCTCTGCGCCTGGTCCTGGTTCCAAAAATACGGGGGACAAAAAGCGTAGGGGTCCCCCGTATTTCTGAAACCAGCACCGGGCTCCACTAGCCAGATACATAATGCCACAGCCGGGGGACACTTTTATCTAGGTCCCTGCGGCCCTGGCATTACATAACCAACTAGTCACCCCTGGCCGGAGTACCCTGGAGGAGTTGGGACCCCTTCAATCAAGGGGTCCCCCCCCTCCAGCCACCCAAGAGCCAGGGGTGAAGCCCGAGGCTGTCCCCCCCCCATCCAAGGGCTGCGGATGGGAGGCTGATAGCCTTTTTGTCAAAAAATGAATATTGTTTTTAGTAGCAGTACTACAAGTCCCAGCAAGCCTCCCCCGCAAGCTGGTACTTGGAGAACCACAAGTACCAGAATGCGGTGGAAAACCGGGCCCGCTGGTACCTGTAGTACTACTACTAAAAAAATACCCCAATAAAAACATAAGACACACACCTTGAAAGTAAAACTTTAATACATACATCCACACCTCCATATACACATACTTACCTATGTTCACACGAGGGTCCGTCCTCTTCTCCAGTAGAATCCATGGTGTACCTGTGGAAAAAATTATACTCACAAAATCCAGTGTAGATGGCTCCTCTTCTTTCCGATTTGTAATCCAGGTACTTTGCAAAATAACAAAACGAACACCCGACCTCGCACTGAAAGGGGCCCCATGTTTTCACATGGGACCCCTTTCCCCGAATGCCAGGAACCCCCTCTGACTTATGTCTAAGACGGTTCCATCAGCCAATCAGGGAACGCCACGTTGTGGCATCCTCCTGATTGGCTGTGTGCTCCTGTACTGTATGACAGGCAGCACACGGCAGTGTTACAATGTAGTGCCTATGCGCTCCATTGTAACCAATGTTGGGAACGTTGTGGTCAGCGGTTGACCGAAAGTAACCTCACCGCTGACCACAAAGTTCCCACCATTGGTTATAATGGAGCGCATAGGCGCTACATTGTAACATTGCCGTGTGCTGCCTGTCATACACTACAGGAGCACACAGCCAATCAGGAGGGTGCCACAACGTGGCGCTCCCTGATTGGCTGATGGAACCGTCTTAGACATAAGTCAGAGGGGGTTCCTGGCATTCGGGGAAAGGGGTCCCATGTGAAAACATGGGGCCCCTTTCAGTGCGAGGTCGGGTGTTCGTTTTGTTATTTTGCAAAGTACCTGGATTACAAATCGGAAAGAAGAGGAGCCATCTACACTGGATTTTGTGAGTATAATTTTTTCCACAGGTACCCCATGGATTCTACATGGAGAAGAGGACCGACCCTCGTGTGAACATAGGTAAGATGTGTATATGGAGGTGTGGATGTATGTATTAAAGTTTTACTTTCAAGGTGTGTGTCTTATGTTTTTATTGGGGTATTTTTTTAGTAGTAGTACTACAGGTACCAGCGGGCCCGGTTTTCCACCGCATTCTGGTACTTGTGGTTCTCCAAGTACCAGCTTGCGGGGGAGGCTTGCTGGGACTTGTAGTACTGCTACTAAAAACAATATTCATTTTTTGACAAAAAGGCTATCAGCCTCCCATCCGCAGCCCTTGGATGGGGGGGACAGCCTCGGGCTTCACCCCTGGCCCTTGGGTGGCTGGAGGGGGGACACCCCTTGATTGAAGGGGTCCCCACTCCTCCTGGGTACCCCGGTTGGTTATGTAATGCCAGGGCCGCAGGGACCTAGATAAAAGTGTCCCCCGGCTGTGGCATTATGTATCTGGCTAGTGGAGCCCGGTGCTGGTTTCAGAAATACGGGAGACCCCTACGCTTTTTGTCCCCCGTATTTTTGGAACCAGGACCAGGCGCAGAGCCCGGTGCTGGTTGTTTAAATGTGGGGGAACCCCTATCATTTTCCCCCCCATATTTTTTCAACCAGGGCCGGCTCAAAGAGCCCGAGGCTGGTTTGGCTTAGGAGGGGGGACCCCACGCATTTTTTTTTTTTAAATAACACTTTCCCACCCCTTCCCACTGAAAAACATGCACGGATCTCATGGATCCGTGCATGCCTATCCAAACACGGGGGGAAAAAGCAGGTCTGGTTTTTTTTAGCACTTTTCCACGAATTGTATTTCAGCACGGCAGTGTTTAGCTATTGTCGGCAGTGTTTGTGATTTGCACTTTTTAGTAAATTACCGATTTCTACCAAATTGCAGGCGTATTTGACCGATGGTGTATTGATTCGTATTTTTTTCCTAGTACTTCCAAAATATTACGAATGCCCTCATCACTGCCGTGATTTGAGTTTAGTAAATTCCCGAGATGACACTTTGAAGAAAAAACATCATCTCGGTCAAAATCGGGACCTTAGTAAATATACCCCATTATGTTTATTAGGACATTAATAATGTGTCTCGTATGTGTAAGGGGCATTACTGTGTGGCATTATGTGTATAAGGGAGGTCATTCCGAGTTGTTCGCTCAGTGAATTTCTTCGCATCGCAGCGATTTTCCGCTTAGTGCGCATGCGCAATGTTCGCACTGTGACTGCGCCAAGTAAATTTGCTATGCAGTTAGGAATTTTACTCACGGTTTTTTCTTCGTTCTGGTGATCGTAATGTGATTGACAGGAAGTGGGTGTTTCTGGGCGGAAACTGGCCGTTTTATGGGAGTGTGTGAAAAAACGCCACCGTTTCTGGGAAAAACGCGGGAGTGGCTGGAGAAACGGAGGAGTGTCTGGGCGAACGCTGGGTGTGTTTATGACGTCAAACCAGGAACGACAAGCATTGAACTGATCGCAGATGCCGAGTAAGGTTGAAGCTACTCAGAAACTGCTAAGAGGTGTGTAATCGCAATTTTGAGAATCTTTCGTTCGCAATTTTCAGATGCTAAGATTCACTCCCAGTAGGCGGCGGCTTAGCGTGTGTAAAGCTGCTAAAAACAGCTTGCGAGCGAACAACTCGGAATGAGGGCCAAGGTGCTCTACTATAAGGCATTGTGTATAGAAAGGGCACTACTGTGTCGTCTAATGTGAATAAAGAGCAATAGGGTGTGATGTAATGTGAATAAGGGGCTCTATTATGAGGAGTAACGTTTATAAGTTATAGTGATGCTACTGTGGTATGCAATATGAATTATGGACACTATCGCATGATCAAATGTGAATAAAGTTGCAGTACTGTGTGGCGTAATTGGAATTGGGGTTACTATTGTGTGGCCATGCCCCTTGCCAGCAAAAACACACCCCTTTTTGGGCTGTGCGCCAAATGTGCGAACTGTTCCTATTTAAAATATAGGGGGTACAAACACCAAAATAAGGACTGCTATGGGTGAGGGGTGATTGTGCTGGAAAAGAGGTGCAAGGTCAGAGGCGGAACCAGCGGTGGTGCTAGGGGGCACCAGCCAAAATCTTGCCTAGGGCATCATAATGGTTAGGGCCGGCTCTGTTAGAGATGTATATTCAGCACATTGATGTATTAGAGATGTATATACAGCACATTGATGTATTAGAGCTGTATATACAGCACATTGATGTATTAGAGATGTATATTCAGCACATTGATGTATTAGAGCTGTATATACAGCACATTGATGTATTAGAGATGTATATTCAGCACATTGATGTATTAGAGCTGTATATACAGCACATTGATGTATTAGAGATGTATATTCAGCACATTGATGTATTAGAGCTGTATATACAGCACATTGATGTATTAGAGATGTATATTCAGCACATTGATGTATTAGAGCTGTATATACAGCACATTGATGTATTAGAGATGTATATTCAGCACATTGATGTATTAGAGCTGTATATACAGCACATTGATGTATTAGAGATGTATATTCAGCACATTGATGTATTAGAGCTGTATATACAGCACATTGATGTATTAGAGATGTATATTCAGCACATTGATGTATTAGAGCTGTATATACAGCACATTGATGTATTAGAGATGTATATTCAGCACATTGATGTATTAGAGCTGTATATACAGCACATTGATGTATTAGAGATGTATATTCAGCACATTGATGTATTAGAGCTGTATATACAGCACATTGATGTATTAGAGATGTATATTCAGCACATTGATGTATTAGAGCTGTATATACAGCACATTGATGTATTAGAGATGTATATTCAGCACATTGATGTATTAGAGCTGTATATACAGCACATTGATGTATTAGAGATGTATATTCAGCACATTGATGTATTAGAGCTGTATATACAGCACATTGATGTATTAGAGATGTATATTCAGCACATTGATGTATTAGAGCTGTATATACAGCACATTGATGTATTAGAGATGTATATTCAGCACATTGATGTATTAGAGCTGTATATACAGCACATTGATGTATTAGAGATGTATATTCAGCACATTGATGTATTAGAGCTGTATATACAGCACATTGATGTATTAGAGATGTATATTCAGCACATTGATGTATTAGAGCTGTATATACAGCACATTGATGTATTAGAGATGTATATTCAGCACATTGATGTATTAGAGATGTATATTCAGCACATTGATGTATTAGAGCTGTATATACAGCACATTGATGTATTAGAGCTGTATATACAGCACATTGATGTATTAGAGATGTATATTCAGCACATTGATGTATTAGAGCTGTATATACAGCACATTGATGTATTAGAGATGTATATTCAGCACATTGATGTATTAGAGATGTATATTCAGCACATTGATGTATTAGAGCTGTATATACAGCACATTGATGTATTAGAGATGTATATTCAGCACATTGATGTATTAGAGCTGTATATACAGCACATTGATGTATTAGAGATGTATATTCAGCACATTGATGTATTAGAGATGTATATTCAGCACATTGATGTATTAGAGCTGTATATACAGCACATTGATGTATTAGAGATGTATATTCAGCACATTGATGTATTAGAGATGTATATTCAGCACATTGATGTATTAGAGCTGTATATACAGCACATTGATGTATTAGAGATGTATATTCAGCACATTGATGTATTAGAGCTGTATATACAGCACATTGATGTATTAGAGATGTATATTCAGCACATTGATGTATTAGAGATGTATATTCAGCACATTGATGTATTAGAGCTGTATATACAGCACATTGATGTATTAGAGATGTATATACAGCACATTGATGTATTAGAGATGTATATACAGCACATTGATGTATTAGAGATGTATATACAGCACATTGATGTATTAGAGCTGTATATACAGCACATTGATGTATTAGAGATGTATATTCAGCACATTGATGTATTAGAGCTGTATATACAGCACATTGATGTATTAGAGATGTATATTCAGCACATTGATGTATTAGAGCTGTATATACAGCACATTGATGTATTAGAGATGTATATTCAGCACATTGATGTATTAGAGCTGTATATACAGCACATTGATGTATTAGAGATGTATATTCAGCACATTGATGTATTAGAGCTGTATATACAGCACATTGATGTATTAGAGCTGTATATACAGCACATTGATGTATTAGAGATGTATATACAGCACATTGATGTATTAGAGATGTATATTCAGCACATTGATGTATTAGAGCTGTATATACAGCACATTGATGTATTAGAGATGTATATTCAGCACATTGATGTATTAGAGCTGTATATACAGCACATTGATGTATTAGAGCTGTATATACAGCACATTGATGTATTAGAGCTGTATATACAGCACATTGATGTATTAGAGATGTATATACAGCACATTGATGTATTAGAGCTGTATATACAGCACATTGATGTATTAGAGCTGTATATACAGCACATTGATGTATTAGAGCTGTATATACAGCACATTGATGTATTAGAGCTGTATATTCAGCACATTGATGTATTAGAGATGTATATTCAGCACATTGATGTATTAGAGATGTATATACAGCACATTGATGTATTAGAGATGTATATTCAGCACATTGATGTATTAGAGATGTATATACAGCACATTGATGTATTAGAGATGTATATTCAGCACATTGATGTATTAGAGATGTATATTCAGCACATTGATGTATTAGAGATGTATATACAGCACATTGATGTATTAGAGATGTATATTCAGCACATTGATGTATTAGAGCTGTATATACAGCACATTGATGTATTAGAGCTGTATATACAGCACATTGATGTATTAGAGCTGTATATACAGCACATTGATGTATTAGAGCTGTATATACAGCACATTGATGTATTAGAGATGTATATACAGCACATTGATGTATTAGAGCTGTATATACAGCACATTGATGTATTAGAGATGTATATACAGCACATTGATGTATTAGAGCTGTATATACAGCACATTGATGTATTAGAGCTGTATATACAGCACATTGATGTATTAGAGCTGTATATACAGCACATTGATGTATTAGAGATGTATATACAGCACATTGATGTATTAGAGATGTATATACAGCACATTGATGTATTAGAGATGTATATACAGCACATTGATGTATTAGAGCTGTATATACAGCACATTGATGTATTAGAGCTGTATATACAGCACATTGATGTATTAGAGATGTATATACAGCACATTGATGTATTAGAGCTGTATATACAGCACATTGATGTATTAGAGATGTATATACAGCACATTGATGTATTAGAGCTGTATATACAGCACATTGATGTATTAGAGATGTATATACAGCACATTGATGTATTAGAGCTGTATATACAGCACATTGATGTATTAGAGCTGTATATACAGCACATTGATGTATTAGAGCTGTATATACAGCACATTGATGTATTAGAGATGTATATACAGCACATTGATGTATTAGAGATGTATATACAGCACATTGATGTATTAGAGATGTATATACAGCACATTGATGTATTAGAGCTGTATATACAGCACATTGATGTATTAGAGCTGTATATACAGCACATTGATGTATTAGAGATGTATATACAGCACATTGATGTATTAGAGCTGTATATACAGCACATTGATGTATTAGAGCTGTATATACAGCACATTGATGTATTAGAGATGTATATACAGCACATTGATGTATTAGAGATGTATATACAGCACATTGATGTATTAGAGCTGTATATACAGCACATTGATGTATTAGAGATGTATATTCAGCACATTGATGTATTAGAGATGTATATTCAGCACATTGATGTATTAGAGATGTATATACAGCACATTGATGTATTAGAGCTGTATATACAGCACATTGATGTATTAGAGATGTATATTCAGCACATTGATGTATTAGAGCTGTATATACAGCACATTGATGTATTAGAGCTGTATATACAGCACATTGATGTATTAGAGATGTATATACAGCACATTGATGTATTAGAGATGTATATTCAGCACATTGATGTATTAGAGCTGTATATACAGCACATTGATGTATTAGAGATGTATATTCAGCACATTGATGTATTAGAGATGTATATACAGCACATTGATGTATTAGAGATGTATATACAGCACATTGATGTATTAGAGATGTATATACAGCACATTGATGTATTAGAGCTGTATATACAGCACATTGATGTATTAGAGATGTATATACAGCACATTGATGTATTAGAGCTGTATATACAGCACATTGATGTATTAGAGCTGTATATACAGCACATTGATGTATTAGAGATGTATATACAGCACATTGATGTATTAGAGATGTATATACAGCACATTGATGTATTAGAGATGTATATACAGCACATTGATGTGCACAGTTACAGGACATTTATCTGTGGAAAATATTTGTGATTGAATTCCAGGCTTGATATTGTGCTATATAATGTGTGATGTGATATCACTGGCAGTCTCACCTGAAGCAGCCAGGAATCCGCGACATGCGCCTGACCACTACTGCCGCTGCTGGGAGATACAGTATCTGTCTGTGTAATCACATGTAGCACACACCACAGTGTCCAGAGTAATACCTCTCATAACGGGGTATTACATATACAGGATGGGGTGACCGTACAGCATGTTACATACAGGATGGGGTGACCGTACAGCATGTTACATACAGGATGGGGTGACCGTACAGCATGTTACATACAGGATGGGGTGACCGTACAGCGTGTTACATACAGGATGGGGTGACCGTACAGCATGTTACATACAGGATGGGGTGACCGTACAGCATGTTACATACAGGATGGGGTGACCATATAGCGTGTTACATACAGGATGGGGTGACCGTACAGCATGTTACATACAGGATGGGGTGACCGTACAGCATGTTACATACAGGATGGGGTGACCGTACAGCATGTTACATACAGGATGGGGTGACCGTACAGCATGTTACATACAGGATGGGGTGACCGTACAGCATGTTACATACAGGATGGGGTGACCGTACAGCGTGTTACATACAGGATGGGGTGACCGTACAGCATGTTACATACAGGATGGGGTGACCGTACAGCATGTTACATACAGGATGGGGTGACCGTACAGCGTGTTACATACAGGATGGGGTGACCGTACAGCATGTTACATACAGGATGGGGTGACCGTACATTGCGTTACATACAGGATGGGGTGACCGTACAGCATGTTACATACAGGATGGGGTGACCGTACATTGCGTTACATACAGGATGGGGTGACTGTACAGCATGTTACATACAGGATGGGGTGACCGTACAGCATGTTACATACAGGATGGGGTGACCGTACAGCATGTTACATACAGGATGGGGTGACCGTACAGCATGTTACATACAGGATGGGGTGACCGTACAGCGTGTTACATACAGGATGGGGTGACCGTACAGCATGTTACATACAGGATGGGGTGACCGTACAGCATGTTACATACAGGATGGGGTGACCATATAGCGTGTTACATACAGGATGGGGTGACCGTACAGCATGTTACATACAGGATGGGGTGACCGTACAGCATGTTACATACAGGATGGGGTGACCGTACAGCATGTTACATACAGGATGGGGTGACCGTACAGCATGTTACATACAGGATGGGGTGACCGTACAGCATGTTACATACAGGATGGGGTGACCGTACAGCGTGTTACATACAGGATGGGGTGACCGTACAGCATGTTACATACAGGATGGGGTGACCGTACAGCATGTTACATACAGGATGGGGTGACCGTACAGCGTGTTACATACAGGATGGGGTGACCGTACAGCATGTTACATACAGGATGGGGTGACCGTACATTGCGTTACATACAGGATGGGGTGACCGTACAGCATGTTACATACAGGATGGGGTGACCGTACATTGCGTTACATACAGGATGGGGTGACTGTACAGCATGTTACATACAGGATGGGGTGACCGTACAGCATGTTACATACAGGATGGGGTGACCGTACATTGCGTTACATACAGGATGGGGTGACCGTACAGCATGTTACATACAGGATGGGGTGACCGTACATTGCGTTACATACAGGATGGGGTGACTGTACAGCGTGTTACACACAGGATGGGGTGACTGTACAGCATGTTACATACAGGATGGGGTGACCGTACATTGCGTTACATACAGGATGGGGTGACTGTACAGCATGTTACATACAGGATGGGGTGACTGTACAGCGTGTTACACACAGGATGGGGTGACTGAACAGCGTGTTACACACAGGATGGGGTGACTGTACAGCGTGTTACACACAGGATGGGGTGACTGTACAGCATGTTACATACAGGATGGGGTGACCGTACAGCGTGTTACATACAGGATGGGGTGACCGTACAGCATGTTACATACAGGATGGGGTGACCGTACAGCATGTTACATACAGGATGGGGTGACCGTACAGCATGTTACATACAGGATGGGGTGACCGTACAGCATGTTACATACAGGATGGGGTGACCGTACATTGCGTTACATACAGGTTGGGGTGACTGTACAGCATGTTACATACAGGATGGGGTGACCGTACAGCATGTTACATACAGGATGGGGTGACCGTACATTGCGTTACATACAGGATGGGGTGACCGTACAGCATGTTACATACAGGATGGGGTGACCGTACATTGCGTTACATACAGGATGGGGTGACTGTACAGCATGTTACATACAGGATGGGGTGACTGTACAGCATGTTACATACAGGATGGGGTGACCGTACAGCGTGTTACATACAGGATGGGGTGACCGTACAGCATGTTACATACAGGATGGGGTGACCGTACATTGCGTTACATACAGGATGGGGTGACTGTACAGCATGTTACATACAGGATGGGGTGACTGTACAGCATGTTACATACAGGATGGGGTGACCGTACAGCGTGTTACATACAGGATGGGGTGACCGTACAGCATGTTACATACAGGATGGGGTGACCGTACAGCATGTTACATACAGGATGGGGTGACCGTACATTGCGTTACATACAGGTTGGGGTGACTGTACAGCATGTTACATACAGGATGGGGTGACCGTACAGCATGTTACATACAGGATGGGGTGACCGTACATTGCGTTACATACAGGATGGGGTGACCGTACAGCATGTTACATACAGGATGGGGTGACCGTACATTGCGTTACATACAGGATGGGGTGACTGTACAGCATGTTACATACAGGATGGGGTGACTGTACATTGCGTTACATACAGGATGGGGTGACTGTACAGCATGTTACATACAGGATGGGGTGACCGTACAGCGTGTTACATACAGGATGGGGTGACCGTACAGCATGTTACACACAGGATGGGGTGACCGTACAGCATGTTACATACAGGATGGGGTGACCGTACATTGCGTTACATACAGGATGGGGTGACTGTACAGCATGTTACATACAGGATGGGGTGACCGTACAGCGTGTTACATACAGGATGGGGTGACCGTACAGCATGTTACATACAGGATGGGGTGACCGTACAGCGTGTTACATACAGGATGGGGTGACCGTACATTGCGTTACATACAGGATGGGGTGACTGTACAGCATGTTACATACAGGATGGGGTGACCGTACAGCGTGTTACATACAGGATGGGGTGACCGTACAGCATGTTACATACAGGATGGGGTGACCGTACAGCATGTTACATACAGGATGGGGTGACCGTACATTGCGTTACATACAGGATGGGGTGACTGTACAGCATGTTACATACAGGATGGGGTGACCGTACAGCGTGTTACATACAGGATGGGGTGACCGTACAGCGTGTTGCATACAGGATGGGGTGACCGTACATTGCGTTACATACAGGATGGGGTGACTGTACAGCATGTTACATACAGGATGGGGTGACCGTACAGCGTGTTACATACAGGATGGGGTGACCGTACAGCATGTTACATACAGGATGGGGTGACCGTACAGCATGTTACATACAGGATGGGGTGACCGTACATTGCGTTACATACAGGATGGGGTGACTGTACAGCATGTTACATACAGGATGGGGTGACCGTACAGCGTGTTACATACAGGATGAGGTGACCGTACATTGCGTTACATACAGGATGGGGTGACCGTACAGCGTGTTACATACAGGATGGGGTGACTGTACAGCGTGTTACACACAGGATGGGGTGACTGAACAGCGTGTTACACACAGGATGGGGTGACTGAACAGCGTGTTACACACAGGATGTGGTGACTGTACAGCGTGTTACACACAGGATGGGGTGACTGTACAGCATGTTACATACAGGATGGGGTGACTGTACAGCGTGTTACATACAGGATGGGGTGACCGTACAGCGTGTTACATACAGGATGGGGTGACTGTACAGCGTGTTACACACAGGATGGGGTGACTTTACAGCGTGTTACACACAGGATGGGGTGACTGTACAGCGTGTTACACACAGGATGGGGTGACTGTACAGCGTGTTACACACAGGATGGGGTGACTGTACAGCGTGTTACATACAGGATGGGGTGACCGTATAGCGTGTTACATACAGGATGGGGTGACCATATAGCATGTTACATACAGGATGGGGTGACCATATAGTATGTTACATATAGGATGGGGTGACTGTACAGCGTGTTACATACAGGATGGGGTGACCGTACAGCGTGTTACATACAGGATGGGGTGACCGTATAGCATGTTACACACAGGATGGGGTGACCATATAGCATGTTACATACAGGATGGGGTGACCATATAGCATGTTACATATAGGATGGGGTGACTGTACAGCGTGTTACATACAGGATGGGGTGACCATACAGCATGTTACATACAGGATGGGGTGACCGTATAGCATGTTACACACAGGATGGGGTGACCGTACAGCATGTAACATCAGGATAGGGTGACCATATAGCGTGTTACATACAGGATGGGGTAACCATATAGCGTGTTACATACAGGATAGGGTGACCATATAGCGTGTTACATACAGGATGGGGTAACCGTATAGCATGTTACATACATCACTACCAATATTCATGTCCTTTTTCAGTAAAACACAAAACAGTATCAGTTGTGTAATTGTAGCGGCTGAACGGCAGGTTTTTCATGACTTCCTATGGGAAGAATTTCCTACGAATATATTTTCAACTTCATAAACCACAAAAATAAAATAGATTGCAGCTTGCTCATGGAAGAAAGACTTCACATCGCATTTATATGTATTGCCGGATCTCAGGGCACATGAATAACATTCTCTTCTCCTGTCTACTTCCAAGCATCACACTGGGAGGCCATCAGCGCGCCGCGAACACTGACGCAACGACCGGACAATAGGTCACCAAAGTGGTATATAGCGCTCCAGACTTTGCGGAGGTAAACTAGTTTTAGAACCGTAAATCACATAAAACGGGGATTATTTTGCAAGTAACTACTTTTTAATATAAACTTAATAGTATTTCAGGGAGCGATTCCTTATTATTCTACTCTACAAAAGTTATTCACTCAAGGTGAATACGGCCATAAAATCTCCCGGCAAATGCAGAACAACACAGCAAATTCATCAAGCAGGATTTCACCGGAGAAGTTATATCTAACTGTAGAGTCAAAAGGAAAGGACTCAGACGGGAGGGGAGCCGTTTGATGTCGGCCATAAGTCACTCAAAAAGCGATAGATGATCAAATAGTCTGAAAGAGAAGCGGATGATGAATTGCAATTGGATTCAGACTGTGAATTATTTGCTCACTTAAGAGCTCGTAGGCAATATGTCAGCTGGAGAGAACTAATAGACAAAATCGTTGTTTATTTTATAAGGCAACGTGTCCTGATAACGTGTATCAGATGTCCTATTACCTCCTTAAAGAGAAATTACAGTGGACGTGCCCCTAGCCGCTTTGGCAGGAACAACTTGTAGAGTCTGGGCCAGGACCCTAGAGGCACAAGGAAACCCCCCCTCTGGTGGGCCCCACTGCCTAAACCGGCACTTCTGGCAAATGCCAGAAGGGACGATGGGCCGGTACCTTTACACAGAGATGCAAGAAGGCCGCGCAGTGCAGCTTCTGGCTCTCTGTTTGCCCCACGCCCAAAGTGCTCGTTTCTATGAAATATGGGGATGTACCACTAGTCCACGCCCCCTGACTCGCAGCAAACCCCGGACAGTAGTGTCCACGTGCCCCCTTGCACACACATGCCAGGGCCGATTTTTGGCCCCAGCACGTCCCTTCCCTTCTCTAGGGATCAGGTTCCAGACTGTGCACTTGAATTATACATTATACTTATGTTACATTCTACAATGTAACATAGTAACATAGTATCTGAGGTTGAAAAAAGACAATTGTCCATCGAGTTCAACCTATTTGTGGTGTCCTATGCATGATGATTTGACTAAAATTTCTGACTGATGCTGCTGTCAGCCATTGCATTTTATCCCTATTTATAGTAACTATAATGCATGACTATGCACCATACCCCTGGATATCCTTATCCAATAGGAATTTATCTAACCCATTCTTAAAGGTGTTGACAGATTCCGCCATTACAACTCCCTCGGGCAGGGAATTCCAAACACTTATTGTCCTTACCGTGAAAAAGCCTTTACGCCGTATTGTGCGGAATCTCCTCTCCTCTAACCTGAGCGAGTGTCCACGAGTCCTCTGTGTTGATCTAACCAAAAACAGGTCCCGCGCAAGCACTGTGTATTGTCCCCTTATATATTTGTAGATGTTGATCATATCCCCTCTTAGTCTACGCTTTTCCAATGTAAACATGCCTAGTCTTTCAAGCCTTTCCTTGTATTCCATCGTCTCCATGCCCTTAATTAGTTTGGTCGCCCTCCTCTGTACCTTTTCAAGCTCCAGGATATCCTTTTTGTAGTACGGTGCCCAGAATTGTACACAGTATTCAAGGTGTGGCCTCACTAGTGATTTATATAACGGGAGTATAATACTCTCGTCCCTAGCATCAATACCCCGTTTTATGCATGCTAATATCTGTTAGTAACAGCATTGCTGTTACTAATTTGGTACATAATCATGCATGGGCTAGCAGTATTTACTAAATATATTACTCATGGGGCCCAGACCAGGCACTCTCTAACGGCTGGCCCAGCCTCTATGGTGGCTGGCCACACCCCTAAGCATAGGCCCCTACCACTGCATTCCCCTCCCCAGTGGGCCCTTCATGACCCAGTCCGACACTGGGTCTGAACCAACTACATTGACAATGCAGTGTGTCCGTGCACTAGGAATCAGAGATATCACTGAGGCACTATAGGAAAAAAAATTGTGCCCCGTGTCTCTGTGTGAAGTGGTAGGCTACTGTGTTGTGAATACAGTGTCAGCTGACAAGATGGCCGCCTCTGTTGTGTGTAACCAATGGGTTTCTCATGTTCATTTCAAACACCAGGCCGTAGGTGTTGGTGGCACGGGCTAGACACATCACTGTTGGAGGGTGGAGCTAGCGGCACAATTAAATATAGGGAGTTCACATTGGGTCCTGAGATAATAAAGTCTCAGTTTTCTTGTGTCTGTGCAGAGGCAGCCATATTGCTGGGGAACATGGTGGGAGTCAGTATGTCCTGGGTATCCATGGCATTTAGGACAGTACATGGTTGCTGCAACAAATTATAATATTGGTAAAGAGAAAGAGGATGTCCCTTATACGGCAGAGCCACCTTGCAGATGTATCCATGTTGCTCAGAGGTGGAGTTGCCTCCATTTTGATGAGAGGGCAGAGAACGCAATTGGAGTAACTATAGTGAGGGAGAGAGTCCCGGCATCGTGTTGTGTCCCCTGCAGTGTACAAGAGGGGTAACACTGTGAGGCCACCCTGGGAAGAATATTTCTCCTGCAACCACTATGAGCACCGTGCAGGAGGAGTTAGGAGACTGAGTAATTATTTACCATCTGACGGACGTAATGTGCAGGAGGAAGTTGTGCTTATAACTGCTATGAATATTGTGCTGCAAAGAGAAGTGTGAATAAAGTTTTATTGTTGTTTCATCACGGGTTGGTCGTCTAGCGCCTGACATTATCTGAGTCTACGGTGCATCTTTGTTGCCAACATGCGTCAAGTCTACCAGGTCCTATGGGCTATACATCATTATGAACATGCAGTTCAGAGGCATATAACTTTTGATCGCATCTACACTGACGACTCTTGAGGTGAAACAGTTGTGTCCAAATGCGGCCTACGTAGGTTTGGCTATGGGATGTCAACACCTACTCTGTCTATAGTGAGAAGGATGACCTCACATTGTCGGCACTGGATCCTGAAAAGGGTGTAGCACTCCTTAGAGCATTTTTTACGAATGCGAGTGTTATACCTTTAAACAAGTCCTTATGTGGCGCGTAAGGAGCATTTTGAGGACAATATACTCTACTAAATATACACATTGAAACTGTTGATCTCATGGCCACATACCCAGGGCAGTTGAGAGATCAATGGATCCTGGGTACTAGGGGAATGGCCAAACCAGGAGATATGGCCACGTTCCCTTCAAATAAAAACAAACAAACTGAATAAGAGTATGTACTGCGCCAAAGCTGGCCAGGATACCAACCAGGTCCCTCCAACAGGCCTGCTCCCAGTCACCCCTATGGGCAACACTGTACAAATCCATCTGGGCATTAATGCATATACAGCTGTGTGGTTTATTTAAGAGCCCACTGATGATGATGACGTATGTTTCACCCTCAGATATGGGAAGATCTCAGGATACGTATGTACAAGTCTAAATATGGGACAATGGGGGTCATTCCGAGTTGATCGCTCGCTGCCGATTTTCACAGCACAGCAATCAAGTGAACGGCAATTCTGCGCATGCACATGGTACGCAGCGCGCATGCGCTAAGTGCTTTCACACAAAACTTTGTAGTTTTACCCAAGTTCGAGCGACGTTTTTCAGTCGCTCGAATGATCGTATTATGATTGACAGGAAGTGGGTGTTTCTGGGCGGCAACTCTGCGTTTTCAGGGAGAGTGCTAAAAACTGCAGGCATGCCAGGCAAAAACGCAGGAGTGGCTGGAGAAACGGGGGAGTGGCTGGCCGAACGCAGGGCATGTTTGTGACGTCAAACCAGGAACTAAACAGACTGCAGTCATCGCAAGATAGGAGTAGGTCTGGAGCTACTCAGAAACGGCATGACATTTTTCACGCGCAATTCTGCTAATCTTTCGTTCGCACTTCTGCTAAGCTAAGATACACTCCCAGAGGGCGGCGGCCTAGCGTGTGCACTGCTGCTAAAAGCATCTAGCGAGCGAACAACTTGGAATGAGGGCCTATATACAGTATGCATGCTTTCTGTGCAAATTTCTTTTGAACAAAGCGGATAATTCAGAGTTGATCGCAGCAGCAAATTTGTTAGCAGTTGGGGAAAACCATGGGGGTTATTCCGAGTTGTTCGCTCGTTATTTTTTTCCGCTACGGAGCGATTAGTCGCAAACTGCGCATGCGCAATGTACGCAGTGCGCCTGCGCCAAGTAAATTAGCACAAAAGTTTGGTATTTTACTCACGGCGTAACAAAGTTTTTTCCTCGTTCTGCTGATTGTAGTGTGATTGACAGGAAGTGGGTGTTTCTGGGCGTAAACTGGCCGTTTTATGGGAGTGTGCGGAAAAACGCAGGCGTGTCAGGGAAAAACGCGTGCGTGTCTGGAGAAACGGGGGAGTGGCTGGGCGTGTGTGTGACGTCAAACAAGGAACAAAACGGCCTGAGCTGATCGCTATTTGTGAGTAGGTCTGGAGCTACTCAGAAACTGCTAAGAAATTTCTTTTCGCTATTCTGCGTATCTTTCGTTCGCTATTCTGCTATGCTAAGATACACTCCCAGAGGGCGGCGGCTTAGCGTGTGCAATGCTGCTAAAAGCAGCTAGTGAGAGAACAACTCGGAATCACCCCCCATGTGCACTGCAGGAAGGGGGCAGATGTAACATGTGCAGAGAGAGTTAGATTTGGGTGGGTTATTTTGTTTCTGTGCAGGGTAAATACTGGCTGCTTTATTTTTACACTGCAATTTAGATTTCAGTTTGAACACACCCCACCCAAATCTAACTCTCTCTGCACATGTTGGCAGTGGCCAGGGGTCACTGCTCATCTCTTGCTCCATAGCTACTTCACTCCCTGAAAAGGCAGCAATTTCGCTGGAGATGGATTGCACTAGGCACTGTATTACTAAACCCCTATTGTTACAATGCTGCTTAAACTTCTGCTGTGTAGAGTGGTCTGGGTAAGTTTGGAAATACTCAGGGCCAAATTCCACCACAGAAACATGCAAACTTCTGTGGCTAAAGGCGATATTTATTAAAAACTGTATGTCAGATGTGGATGGGATGTGAAAAATACAACCAAATCCACAATGCGATAATTGAATACATCACAGGGATGCATGCAGGGACAAAGCTTGCGAGAAAGTTCTGTCTTTGTGACTCCACTTACTGCAATTCTCAGGGTATGATTCATGAAAAATACCCTGAGATTGTGTCCGTGCAAGCACCAACGCCAGCTACCCCCTGCAGCCTCCCACGCCCCCTCTGATTACATTACCTACAGCCAAGACCGGTAATTGGTGAGCTGGTGAGGGCAGCCGGCCATCGGATCCTGTGCTCCCCTGTGACTACCAGTGCTGCAAAGTGAGATGCCGCTTTGCAGCATCACTTTACTGCAACGGGTGTCACAGCAGGAGAACAGCGATCCGATGATTGGCTGCCCTCACTGAATCACCGGTCTTGGCTGCAGGTAAGTATCACTTTTTTCTTATTTTTTTTTTCACAGTGATCAGCCTGTCATGGCTGATCACAGTGGCCATATCCAAGCATAGCCTGCACTGCCAGCAGGCACCTGGGGGAAGCCTGGATAACACTATTGCATGATAGCGTTATTATCACAGGGCTCCCTCCTGTGTGTTTTTTATACCATTTTTATTTTTTATTAGATGTGGCTAGATCGCTTTTCCCATTACAGGTATATGAAATGCGATCTTAAATGCAAATTTAAGGGCTCGGAGGAGAATATTGCTAATTCTCCTCTAAATACCCTTTTGAAAATTCTGTTGATACTAAAATTATGTGAAATATTTTGATACCAAAAAGGTGTGAAAATTTCCTTTTTCAAATTCTTTAAGGAAAAATAATTTTGATAAATATGCGTGTTTATCTGGAAAGAGCTGAATAATTAGCCAAAACAGTTTCGAAGACTTTGCATTTTCCGCTCAAAGCTTAATGGGTTAACAGCTCAAGACAAAATTAAGGATTTGAGTCAATGTTTCGAGAAAAATGTTGCCATTCCACTAATGACTGTGGGTCATTTACAGAACGCGCAGGTTGTTTTCTCCTCTCCCGTTCTATTTGTAATGCGTTTATTTATTTGAATTTTGCCACAAAATTTACTCCATGTAAAACTGGTTTTATGCTTTTGTTAATAGAAGCAATAAAATTAAATAACGTTTCCCAGCGAAAAGGAAAGTGCGCGGAGCGCTGGAGTAAACGATCTGACACCATTGTGGAGCAGACAATAAAGCACGCTGTTTCAGATGAGATGACAAACGTGAAAAGAAAACATTTCTTTGGCAAAAACAAAAGCGTGAACAAGCCATAAATAGAGACTTTCATATACAGCGAGCAAACCCAATACAGGGTCCGTGTGACTCACGTTGGCTGGCTGTGATTGCCAGCGTGTTGCCAGACAGCCACAGGATGGAACAATTTGCATTGGCAGGCGTCTGCAAGCGCGGGGTCAAAGACGTAAATTTTATATCTATTGTGCTGAGAGCATTAAAGCAACGTTACCAAATGACTTATCATTGAGCATCTCTGATCCTCATATTCAGCCATGGCTCAGGCACTCGGGCTATCACATCTCTGATCCTCATATTCAGCCATGGCTCAGGGGCTCGGGCTATCACATCTCTGATCCTCATATTCAGCCATGGCTCAGGGGCTCGGGCTATCACATCTCTGATCCTCATATTCAGCCATGGCTCAGGGGCTCGGGCTATCGCATCTCTGATCCTCATATTCAGTCATGGCTCAGGGGATCGGGCTATCACATCTCTGATCCTCATATTCAGCCATAGCTCAGAGGCTCGGGCTATCACATCTCTGATCCTCATATTCAGCCATGGCTCAGGGACTCGGGCTATCACATCTCTGATCCTCATATTCAGCCATGGCTCAGGGACTCGGGCTATCACATCTCTGATCCTCATATTCAGCCATGGCTCAGGCACTCGGGCTATCACATCTCTGATCCTCATATTCAGCCATGGCTCAGGGGCTCGGGCTATCACATCTCTGATCCTCATATTCAGCCATGGCTCAGGAGCTCGGGCTATCACATCTATGATCCTCATATTCAGCCATGGCTCAGGGGCTCGGGCTATCACATCTCTGATCCTCATATTCAGCCATGGCTCAGGGGCTCGGGCAATCATATCTCTGATCCTCATATTCAGCCATGGCTCAGGGGCTCGGGCTATCGCATCTCTGATCCTCATATTCAGCCATGGCTCTCGGGCTCGGGCTATCACATCTCTGATCCTCATATTCAGCCATGGCTCAGGGGCTCGGGCTATCACATCTCTGATCCTCATATTCAGCCATGGCTCAGGGGCTCGGGCTATCACATCTCTGATCCTAATATTCAGCCATGGCTCAGGAGCTCGGGCAATCATATCTCTGATCCTCATATTCAGCCATGGCTCAGGCGCTCGGGCTATCGCACCTCTGATCCTCATATTCAGCCATGGCTCTCGCGCTCGGGCTATCACATCTCTGATCCTCATATTCAGCCATGGCTCAGGGGCTCGGGCTATCACATCTCTGATCCTCATATTCAGGCATGGCTCAGGGGCTCAGGCTATCACATCTCTGATCCTCATATTCAGTCATGGCTCAGGCGCTCGGGCTATCGCATCTCTGATCCTCATATTCAGCCATGGCTCAGGGGCTCGGGCTATCACATCTCTGATCCTCATATTCAGACATGGCTCAGGGGCTCAGGCTATCACATCTCTGATCCTCATATTCAGCCATGGCTCAGGGGCTCGGGCTATCATATCTCTGATCCTCATATTCAGACATGGCTCAGGGGCTCGGGCTATCACATCTCTGATCCTCATATTCAGTCATGGCTCAGGCGCTCAGGCTATCACATCTCTGATTCTCATATTCAGCCATGGCTCAGGGGCTCGGGCTATTACATCTCCTATCCTCATATTCAGCCATGGCTCAGGGGCTCGGGCTATCACATCTCTGATCCTCATATTCAGCCTCGGCTCAGGGGCTCAGGGTATCACATCTCTGATCCTCATATTCAGCCATGGCTCAGGCGCTCGGGCTATCACATCTCTGATCCTCATATTCGGCCATGGCTCAGGGGCTCGGGCTATCACATCTCTGATCCTCATATTCAGCCATGGCTCAGGGGCTCGGGCTATCACATCTCTGATCCTCATATTCAGCCATGGCTCAGGGGCTCGGGCTATCACATCTCTGATCCTCATATTCAGCCATGGCTCAGGGGCTCGGGCTATCACATCTCTGATCCTCATTTTCAGCCATGGCTCTCGGGCTCGGACTATCACATCTCTGATCCTCATATTCCGCCATGGCTTAGTGGCTCGGGCTATCACATCTCTGATCCTCATATTCAGCCATGGCTCAGGAGCTTGGGCAATCACATCTCTGATCCTCATATTCAGCCATGGCTCAGGGGCTCTGGCTATCACATCTCTGATCCTCATATTCAGCCATGGCTCAGGGGCTCGGGCTATCACATCTCTGATCCTCATATTCAGCCATGGCTCAGGGGCTCGGGCTATCACATCTCTGATCCTCATATTCAGCCATGGCTCAGGGGCTCGGGCTATCACATCTCTGATCCTCATATTCAGCCATGGCTCAGGAGCTCGGGCAATCATATCTCTGATCCTCATATTCAGCCATGGCTCAGGGGCTCAGGCTATCGCATCTCTGATCCTCATATTCAGCCATGGCTCAGGAGCTCGGGCTATCACATCTCTGATCCTCATATTCAGCCATGGCTCAGTAGCTCGGGCAATAATATCTCTGATCCTCATATTCAGCCATGGCTCAGGGGCTCGGGCTATCGCATCTCTGATCCTCATATTCAGCCATGGCTCTCGCGCTCGGGCTATCACATCTCTGATCCTCATATTCAGCCATGGCTCAGGGGCTCGGGCTATCACATCTCTGATCCTCATATTCAGCCATGGCTCAGGAGCTCAGGCTATCACATCTCTGATCCTCATATTCAGTCATGGCTCAGGCGCTCGGGCTATCGCATCTCTGATCCTCATATTCAGCCATGGCTCAGGGTCTCGGGCTATCACATCTCTGATCCTCATATTCAGACATGGCTCAGGGGCTCAGGCTATCACATCTCTGATCCTCATATTCAGCCATGGCTCAGGGGCTCGGGCTATCACATCTCTGATCCTCATATTCAGACATGGCTCAGGGGCTCAGGCTATCACATCTCTGATCCTCATATTCAGTCATGGCTCAGGCGCTCAGGCTATCACATCTCTGATTCTCATATTCAGCCATGGCTCAGGGGCTCGGGCTATTACATCTCTGATCCTCATATTCAGCCATGGCTCAGGGACTCGGGCTATCACATCTCTGATCCTCATATTCAGCCTCTGCTCAGGGGCTCAGGCTATCACATCTCTGATCCTCATATTCAGCCATGGCTCAGGCGCTCGGGCTATCACATCTCTGATCCTCATATTCAGCCATGGCTCTCGGGCTATCACATCTCTGATCCTCATATTCAGCCATGGCTCAGGGGCTCGGGCAATCATATCTCTGATCCTCATATTCAGCCATGGCTCAGGGGCTCGGGCTATCGCATCTCTGATCCTCATATTCAGCCATGGCTCAGGAGCTCGGGCTATCACATCTCTGATCCTCATATTCAGCCATAGCTCAGGAGCTCGGGCAATCATATCTCTGATCCTCATATTCAGCCATGGCTCAGGCGCTCGGGCTATCGCATCTTTGATCCTCATATTCAGCCATGGCTCGCGCGCTTGGGCTATCACATCTCTGATCCTCATATTCAGCCATGGCTCAGTGGCTCGGGCTATCACATCTCTGATCCTCATATTCAGCCATGGCTCAGGGGCTCAGGCTATCACATCTCTGATCCTCATATTCAGTCATGGCTCAGGCGCTCGGGCTATCGCATCTCTGATCCTCATATTCAGCCATGGCTCAGGGGCTCGGGCTATCACATCTCTGATCCTCATATTCAGACATGGCTCAGGGGCTCAGGCTATCACATCTCTGATCCTCATATTCAGCCATGGCTCAGGGGCTCGGGCTATCATATCTCTGATCCTCATATTCAGACATGGCTCAGGGGCTCGGGCTATCACATCTCTGATCCTCATATTCAGTCATGGCTCAGGCGCTCAGGCTATCACATCTCTGATTCTCATATTCAGCCATGGCTCAGGGGCTCGGGCTATTACATCTCCTATCCTCATATTCAGCCATGGCTCAGGGGCTCGGGCTATCACATCTCTGATCCTCATATTCAGCCTCGGCTCAGGGGCTCAGGGTATCACATCTCTGATCCTCATATTCAGCCATGGCTCAGGCGCTCGGGCTATCACATCTCTGATCCTCATATTCGGCCATGGCTCAGGGGCTCGGGCTATCACATCTCTGATCCTCATATTCAGCCATGGCTCAGGGGCTCGGGCTATCACATCTCTGATCCTCATATTCAGCCATGGCTCAGGGGCTCGGGCTATCACATCTCTGATCCTCATATTCAGCCATGGCTCAGGGGCTCGGGCTATCACATCTCTGATCCTCATTTTCAGCCATGGCTCTCGGGCTCGGACTATCACATCTCTGATCCTCATATTCCGCCATGGCTTAGTGGCTCGGGCTATCACATCTCTGATCCTCATATTCAGCCATGGCTCAGGAGCTTGGGCAATCACATCTCTGATCCTCATATTCAGCCATGGCTCAGGGGCTCTGGCTATCACATCTCTGATCCTCATATTCAGCCATGGCTCAGGGGCTCGGGCTATCACATCTCTGATCCTCATATTCAGCCATGGCTCAGGGGCTCGGGCTATCACATCTCTGATCCTCATATTCAGCCATGGCTCAGGGGCTCGGGCTATCACATCTCTGATCCTCATATTCAGCCATGGCTCAGGAGCTCGGGCAATCATATCTCTGATCCTCATATTCAGCCATGGCTCAGGGGCTCAGGCTATCGCATCTCTGATCCTCATATTCAGCCATGGCTCAGGAGCTCGGGCTATCACATCTCTGATCCTCATATTCAGCCATGGCTCAGTAGCTCGGGCAATAATATCTCTGATCCTCATATTCAGCCATGGCTCAGGGGCTCGGGCTATCGCATCTCTGATCCTCATATTCAGCCATGGCTCTCGCGCTCGGGCTATCACATCTCTGATCCTCATATTCAGCCATGGCTCAGGGGCTCGGGCTATCACATCTCTGATCCTCATATTCAGCCATGGCTCAGGAGCTCAGGCTATCACATCTCTGATCCTCATATTCAGTCATGGCTCAGGCGCTCGGGCTATCGCATCTCTGATCCTCATATTCAGCCATGGCTCAGGGTCTCGGGCTATCACATCTCTGATCCTCATATTCAGACATGGCTCAGGGGCTCAGGCTATCACATCTCTGATCCTCATATTCAGCCATGGCTCAGGGGCTCGGGCTATCACATCTCTGATCCTCATATTCAGACATGGCTCAGGGGCTCAGGCTATCACATCTCTGATCCTCATATTCAGTCATGGCTCAGGCGCTCAGGCTATCACATCTCTGATTCTCATATTCAGCCATGGCTCAGGGGCTCGGGCTATTACATCTCTGATCCTCATATTCAGCCATGGCTCAGGGACTCGGGCTATCACATCTCTGATCCTCATATTCAGCCTCTGCTCAGGGGCTCAGGCTATCACATCTCTGATCCTCATATTCAGCCATGGCTCAGGCGCTCGGGCTATCACATCTCTGATCCTCATATTCAGCCATGGCTCTCGGGCTATCACATCTCTGATCCTCATATTCAGCCATGGCTCAGGGGCTCGGGCAATCATATCTCTGATCCTCATATTCAGCCATGGCTCAGGGGCTCGGGCTATCGCATCTCTGATCCTCATATTCAGCCATGGCTCAGGAGCTCGGGCTATCACATCTCTGATCCTCATATTCAGCCATAGCTCAGGAGCTCGGGCAATCATATCTCTGATCCTCATATTCAGCCATGGCTCAGGGGCTCGGGCTATCGCATCTTTGATCCTCATATTCAGCCATGGCTCGCGCGCTTGGGCTATCACATCTCTGATCCTCATATTCAGCCATGGCTCAGTGGCTCGGGCTATCACATCTCTGATCCTCATATTCAGCCATGGCTCAGGGGCTCAGGCTATCACATCTCTGATCCTCATATTCAGTCATGGCTCAGGCGCTCGGGCTATCGCATCTCTGATCCTCATATTCAGCCATGGCTCAGGGGCTCGGGCTATCACATCTCTGATCCTCATATTCAGCCATGGCTCAGGGGCTCAGGCTATCACATCTCTAATCCTCATATTCAGCCATGGCTCAGGGGCTCGGGCTATCACATCTCTGATCCTCATATTCAGACATGGCTCAGGGGCTCAGGCTATCACATCTCTGATCCTCATATTCAGTCATGGCTCAGGTGCTCAGGCTATCACATCTCTGATTCTCATATTCAGCCATGGCTCAGGGGCTCGGGCTATTACATCTCTGATCCTCATATTCAGCCATGGCTCAGGGACTCGGGCTATCACATCTCTGATCCTCATATCCAGCCTCGGCTCAGGGGCTCAGGCTATCACATCTCTGATCCTCATATTCAGCCCTGGCTCAGGGGCTCGGGCTATCACATCTCTGATCCTCATATTCAGCCATGGCTCAGGGGCTCGGGCTATCACATCTCTGATCCTCATATTCAGCCATGGCTCAGGGGCTCGGGCTATCACATCTCTGATCCTCATAATCAGCCATGGCTCAGGGGCTCAGGCTATCACATCTCTGATCCTCATATTCATCCATGGCTCTCGGGCTCGGGCTATCACATCTCTGATCCTCATATTCCGCAATGGCTTAGTGGCTCGGGCAATCACATCTCTGATCCTCATATTCAGCCATGGCTCAGGAGCTTGGGCAATCACATCTCTGATCCTCATATTCAGCCATGGCTCAGGGGCTCGGGCTATCACATCTCTGATCCTCATATTCAGCCATGGCTCAGGGGCTCGGGCTATCACATCTCTGATCCTCATATTCAGCCATGGCTCAGGGGCTCGGGCTATCACATCTCTGATCCTCATATTCAGCCACGGCTCAGGGGCTCGGGCTATCACATCTCTGATCCTCATATTCAGCCCTGGCTCAGGGGCTCGGGCTATCACATCTCTGATCCTCATACAGTATTCAGCCATGGCTCAGGGGCTCGGGCTATCACATCTCTGATCCTCATATTCAGCCATGGCTCAGTCGCTCGGGCTATCACATCTCTGATCCTCATATTCAGCCATGGCTCAGGCGCTCGGGCTATCAGGTTTATCTTATACACAGCGAGTTGTAGCACAGACGCCTCTTTGGAAGGACTGTGACCCTGTGGGCTTATGGTCATTAGGTCGACAAGACTTAGGTCGACAGTCATTAGGTTGACCACTATTGGTCGACATGCACTAGGTTGACATGTTCATTAGGTCGACATGGAAAAGGGTCAACATGAGTTTTTCAAAAAAAAATTTACATTTTTTAAACTTTTTCCTACTTTACGATCCATGTGGACTACAATTAGGAACAGTATCCTGAGCGAAGCGAGCCATGCGAGGGGACACGGTGCACTAATTGGGGTTCCCAGTCACTTTACGAAGAAAACGACACCAAATAAAGAAAATCTCATGTCGACCGGTGTCCCAACGCGCCGCATTACAGGGAAGACGATGCACTCAATAAACTACAGCTACCAGCAGCCCATAGCACCGGAATGCTTCGGCGCTAAGGGCTGCTGGGAGCTGTAGTTTATTTAGTGCGTTTTCTTCCCTGTAATGCGATGCGTTGGGACACCGGCGCTAACAACAGTGACTGGCTGGCAGAACTGACTGACTCGCTGAATCAATGTAAAAGGTGAGAGCGCTGTGCAGGGTTAGTGACACTGCACACCCACTGCACTGCACAGCACTGTCACCTTTTACATTGATTCAGCGTCCAGACATTACCATCCGCGATATCACCCACTCTCTCCATTACATTAGCCATCTCGGGGCTTCCAGGCCGGCAGCCCAGGTGCTGTGTTGCGGAGTCAGGGTCTCTGGGGATCTGGGCGCGGCTGTGGCGGGGAGGCACTTCTGTGACATCACGCGCAGAGGAGGCTTCGGGGGTTAAGAGAGTATGCGGCGCAGGGACGGCTATGATAGCCTTCCGCTGCACCGCTTTCATACACATGTATGGCGTGGCTCAGCAGCTTTTATTCCACCTGCGCTGCGGCTAGGGAGTGGGGATTGTTGATGGCGGAGGGGGCAGGCGGACTGGCAGCAGGACATAGGACGCTGCAGTAAAAGGATTTTTCCCCCCTATCTACAGCGCAGAGACTTGCTGCAGATGCAGTGACATACCCTCCAGCTGCACCTTTCTGGCAGGTACAGTCTTTTTTTTTATGGTCTGTACTGATTTCTGGCTCTCCAAACTTCCATTGAAAGTATAGGAAAAAAGGCGTGGCCACGTCCCTTTTTGGATTTGTAGCGATTTTTATGTGTAAAGTGTTGGAGGGTGTGTTGCTGCAGATGCAGTGGGACTATTTTGGGGTGTGGGCCTGGAGCTGCAGCTCCATCAGCCCCATAGTTAATCCTGGTCTGGGAACACACAGCAGCCAAAGGGCAGAGCCTCCCATTGGATGTAACCTGTGTGGGAGGGCATTTCTCGCCTAATCAGCTGTGGACTGGGTGTGATAGACCTGCTGCTAACCCAATGAGAGCTCCTAGCCACGCCCAGCATTATACACACCGTCACAGAGTGACAGATCTGGGCAATTATATACTAGTATTAGGGACCCAGGTCTCCAGCTCCTGTGCCCGGAAATGGCAGACTGTCTTTTCTCTTTCTCTTCCTCCAATTCCCATCTCTCTCCTGTCTTCCTCCATTCTCACTACCTTCTACTCTCTTATCCCATCTGTCTCTCCTTATATCGAGATGATAGACAGTATCTAGGTCAACATTCAACAGGTCAACACATTATAGTCGACAAGCTTTAAATCAACAGCAACAAAAGGTAGACAGGTTCAACGGATGACATGGCAATGGTTGGACCACAAATGGTCAAGACATTTTTTTTTTCGGGTTGTTAACGTGTTTTCCCAACAGTTGCTTGATTCACGATCCAGGTGGACTACAACTGGTAACGGTAACCTGAGTCCGCGAGGGTATATGTTTACTGATGGTGGTTACATATTACCAAACATACAAGATTTGACCCGGAAAGCTTGAAAAAACTTGTGTCGACCTATTGTATGTTGAACATTATGTCGACTTTTTGATCCAGTTGAACTTTTATACATGTCGCCCTTATCCTCTGTCGATCTTTTGTAAATATAGTAGATTTTCAATACCACACTCTCTCTCTCAACCTGTCCCTATGGCTTTCTCGCCCCTCTGTCCCTCTCCGGCCTCCCTCCTTCCATTATTCCCAGATGTATGGAATGCCGATATTTATGGAGTTGAGCAATTTACTGGCCAGCTGCACATGCATACGCAGCAAGACCTGCGTCCATCTCCTCACATGCTGGGGGCCGCACAACATGTATGACGATGCCTCACGATGCGTCCGCAATTACACTGCAGACACATCGAACTAAGGTTGACCCCTGGCAGCGCAGCCGTCAGGTGGTCCGCTACCATTTTTTTAATCGGAGCAGCTGTGTGTGATGTCACCCCCCCCCCCCCCCTCAAGCTACGTTGCTGTCCTGAGAATGCTCGCCGCTGTCAATCACATTGCAGCCGCATCCTTCCGGGATGCATCCGCAATGTTTGAGGCTGTGCAGGGGCAATGCGTCCGCTGCGCGTGTGCAATTTGCAGCGTCCATCTTTGAATATAGGGGGTCATTACGAGATGAAATTTAGCACAGCTACGATCATTCACACTAACATGCGGGGGGACGCCCAGCACAGGGCCATCCCGCCCCGCATGTCAGTGCCGCCCCCCCCTCCCCCCCGCGCAGAAGTGCAAAGGCATCACACAGCGGTGATGCCTTTGCACTTCAAGAGTAGCTCCCGGCCAGCGCAGCTTTAGTGTGCTGGCCGGGAGCTACTCATCGCTCCCCGGCCCGCAGCGGCTGCGTGTGATGTCACGCAGCCGCTGTGGCCCGCCCCCCGTTCGGTTCGGCCACACCTGCATTGGCCGGACCACGCCCATGGAAAGGGCAGCCGCTCCACCCCCCTTCCCCCGCCCAGCGACCGCCTCTGCCTGTCAATCAGGCAGAGGCAATCGTAGCGGCCCGACGGCCTTCGGCCGTCTGGCATGCACCGGCGCACTGCAGCGCCGGTGCATGAGCAGTTCTGACCCGATCGCACCGCTGCGATAAACTGCAGCGTCCGATCGGGTCAGAATGACCCCCATAGTCCTTAGTCCAAATTACAAATTAATTGTTATTTTTAGGTTTTTTACCCACCTTGTTCCAAATGAAAACAAAATGTTTGCAAAATTCCCTTTAAAAAATGACAGCGTGACATCCTGCAGAAGGGACTGTTTACGCACCAATTCCCCGCCAGCAGTGACGCATCAATTCCCCACCAGCAGTGATGCACCAATACCCCGCCAGCAGTGATGCACCAATTCCCCGCCAGCAGTGATGCACCAATTCCCCGCCAGCAGTGATGCACCAATTCCCCCCCAGCAGTGACGCACCATTTCAGGTGAAATGTGAGAAGTGTAAGAAAAAGCTTCACTCGTCCCATATAATACAAGTGGTCCCCGTGTCCATATACTCTCATGATTAATATAAACCTTTACATGAGGCCAAACCGAGCAACATCTAAAAAAACAAAAGGAAACATTAATTTTTGTGTTACTAAACTGTATCTATCTCCTTTGCATATTATCATTATATAACATTGGTGTCTATTATATCCCCAAATTATGATACCGCTGACGCTCCCATTGGCAATATGATGGAAATAACATTAGGCCTAATTCAGACCTGATCACAAAAGCAAAATCTTTCTCTAATGGGCAAAACCATGCTGCACTGCAGGTGGGGCAGATGTAACATGTGCAGAGAGAGTTAGATGTGGGTGGGTTATATTGTTTCTGTGCAGGGTAAATACTGGCTGCTTAATTTTTACACTGCAATTTTGATTTCAATTTCAACACACCCCACCCAAATCTAACTGTCTCTGCACATGTTATATCTGCCCCACCCTGCACTGCACATGGGCCCTCATTCCGAGTTGTTCGCTCACTAGCTGCTTTTAGCAGCATTGCACACGCTAGGCCGCCGCCCTCTGGGAGTGTATCTTAGCTTAGCAGAATAACGAACGAAAAATTTGCAGAACTGCTACTAAATAATTCTTTGCAGTTTCTGAGTAGCTCCAGACCTACTCACAGATTGCGATCAGCTCAGTCCGTTTATTTCCTGGTTTGATGTCACAAACACGCCCTGCGTTCGGCCAGCCACTCCCCCGTTTCTCCAGACACTCCCGCGTTTTTCCCTGACACGCCTGCGTTTTTTGCAAACGCCGGGAAAACGCTGAGTTGCCGCCCAGAAACACCCCTTTCCTGTCAATCACTCACCTTTCAGTAGTGCGACTGAAAAGCGACGCAGGATCCACAGCAAATCTGCTAAGTTTTTAGTTAAATAACTAAGCGCATGCACCCTGTGTGCCTTGCGCATGCGCAATTAGCAACAAATCGCAGCATAGTGAAAATCGGCAACGAGCGAACAACTCGGAATGACCCCCATGGTTTTGCCCATTAGAGAAAAAGTTTGCTGTTGCGATCAGGTCTGAATTAGGCCCATTGTTAGAGCCCCAGAATAACATCAGCGGTTGATTCATCTTTGTGGCTCTGCACTTTTTCTTTTCATGTTTTCTTTTCCCCTCAGAGAACCGTCCACATGTAATATATGCAGGATTGATGTATTGCACAATGTAGGCTGTTGTGGCAGCTTGTCCTCCTACTTATATACTTGCTGACGCCCTAACCTCACTCACCCAGTTGTTGCCTCTCGCTTTCATTCACAGCCTGCATGGGTGATTCTAAGCCCTCGGAGGTCCCCACACATGCAGGTGTGAATGTGGAAGTTACACAGATGGCGAGGTACCGCAGATAAAATGATGCACATACATAACTGATTAAAATAATAAGCCCCATCTCATTTTCTAGAATACATACCATGTACTGATCACAGGTGCATGTAAGGGAAGGGTTAATCTAGATTAGAAAAAAAAAAACAAGTTTCCCTGGTAACCATAGTGGACCACAAAGAGAGACATCCTACATGATAATAGTAATACAGAGATCTCAGTTACATTGGGTTTAACTTTGTATTTACTGTCTCTATACTGTACACATCTTTTCTCTTCTTGTGTCTGCATCTCATTATTATTCAGTATAATCATCTGCCATTATTCCACCCTCCACTCTTCATTAGGCTTACACAGTGGCAACAAGTACACTTGCTTCAAGAGCTGACACTCACTAATGTTGGGGCTGTCAGTTTATTCTTTGCTGCCCTCCTGCTGCTCTGTATGTGTTTGGTAACGGATTTATGTTTCCCATAACTCTGCAGGCAGAACTCCTCTCTGCAACAGCTTCATTATCTTTCCCAAACCTCAGGCACCGCAATCTCAATATATTTAATTTCTCCAAGATGAAGGAAAAGCGATTTGCAAATGTATTATCTTGCTATTGCTGCATAAAGCCACGCTGAGTTCTTCTACACATCAGCTTATGTTACAAATGAAATACGGGGACTAGTTATTATGGAGCATTCCTTTGTGGGGATACTGTAAGTCTGTTTTATTTTATTTTTTTAGTGCCACTTTTTTTGTGCAGAGATATGTGCAAGGATAAATGCAGAGATACGTGCAAAGATACATGCCGTCACAGAGATACAAGATGCAGAGATACGTGCAGAGATACGTGCAGAGATACATACCGTCACAGGGATACAAGATGCAGAGATACGTGCAGAAATACGTGCCGTCACAGGGATACAAGATGCAGAGATACGTGCAGAGATACGTGCAGAGATACGTGCCGTCACAGAGATACAAGATGCAGAGATACGTGCAGAGATACATGCCGTCAGAGAGATACAAGATGAAGAGATACGTGCAGAGATACATGCCGTCACAGAGATACAAGATGCAAAGATACGTGCAAAGATACATGCCGTCAGAGAGATACAAGGTGAAGAGATACGTGCAGAGATACGTGCAGAGATACATGCAAAGATACATGCCGTCACAGAGATACAAGATGCAGAGATACGTGCAGAGATACGTGCCGTCACAGAGATAGAAGATGCAGAGATACGTGCAGAGATACGTGCCATCACAGAGATGCAAGATGCAGAGATATGTGCAGAGATACGTTCAAGGATAAATGCGGAGATACGTGCAAAGATACATGCCGTCACAGAGATACAAGATGCAGAGATATGTGCAGAGATACATGCAGAGATACGTGCAAAGATACATGCCGTCACAGAGATACAAGATGCAGAGATACGTGCAGAGATACGTGCAGAGATAAGTGCCGTCACAGAGATGCAAGATGCAGAGATACGTGCAGAGATACGTGCAGAGATACGTGCCGTCACAGAGATACAAGATGCAGAGATACGTGCAGAGATACGTGCCGTCACAGAGATACAAGATGCAGAGATACGTGCAGAGATATGTGCAGAGATACATGCAATCACAGAGATACAAGATGCAGAGATACGTGCAGAGATATGTGCAGAGATACGTGCCGTCACAGAGATACAAGATGCAGAGATACGTGCAGAGATACGTGCAGAGATACGTGCCGTGACAGAGATACAAGATGCAGAGATACGTGCAGAGATATGTGCCGTCACAGAGATACAAGATGCAGAGATACGTGCAAAGATACATGCCGTCAGAGAGATACAAGATGAAGAGATACGTGCAGAGATACGTGCAGAGATACATGCAAAGATACATGCCGTCACAGAGATACAAGATGCAGAGATACGTGCAGAGATACGTGCAGATACGTGCCGTCACAGAGATACAAGATGCAGAGATACGTGCAGAGATACGTGCCGTCACAGAGATGCAAGATGCAGAGATATGTGCAGAGATACATTCAAGGATAAATGCGGAGATACGTGCAAAGATACATGCCGTCACAGAGATACAAGATGCAGAGATATGTGCAGAGATACATGCAGAGATACGTGCAAAGATACATGCTGTCACAGAGATACAAGATGCAGAGATACATGCAGAGATACGTGCCGTCACAGAGATACGTGCAAAGATACATGCCGGCACAGAGAAACAAGATGCAGAGAGATGTGCAGAGATACATGCCATCACAAAGATACAAGATGAAGAGATATGTGTATAGATACATGCCATCACAGAGATAAAGGCCCTCATTCCGAGTTGTTCGCTCGGTAAAAATCTTCGCATCGCAGCGATTTTCCGCTTAATGCGCATGCGCAATGTTCGCACTGCGACTGCGCCAAGTAAATTTGCTATGCACTTAGGAATTTTACTCACGGCTTTTTCATCGTTCTGGCGATCGTAATGTGATTGACAGGAAATGGGTGTTACTGGGCGGAAACAGGCCGTTTTATGGGCGTGTGGGAAAAAACGCTACCGTTTCCGGAAAAAACGCAGGAGTGGCCGGAGAAACGGAGGAGTGTCTGGGCGAACGCTGGGAGTGTTTGTGACGTCAAACCAGGAACGACAAGCACTGAACTGATCGCAGATGCCGAGTAAGTCTGAAGCTACTCAGAAACTGCTACGAGGTGTGTAATCGCAATATTGCGAATACATCGTTCGCAATTTTAAGATGCTAAGATTCACTCCCAGTAGGCGGCGGCTTAGCGTGAGCAACTCTGCTAAAATCGCCTTGCGAGCGAACAACTCGGAATGACCTCCAAAAGACACAGAGATACATGCAAGTATAAATGCAGAGGTACGTGCAAAGATACATGTCATCACAGAGATACAAGATGCAGAGATATGTGCAAAGATACATGCCGGCACAGAAATACAAGATGCAGAGATACATGCAAGGAAACATGCAGAGATACGTGCAGAAATACATGCCATCACAGAAATACAAGATGCAGAGATACATGCAAGGAAACATACAGAGATACGTGCAGAAATACATGCCATCACAGAAATACAAGATGCAGAGATACATGCAAGGAAACATGCAGAGATACGTGCAGAAATACATGCCATCACAGAGATACAAGATGCATAGATAAATAAATACATCATAATCCTGTGCAGTATAAGGTAACATATGTATAATCTCCTATATAATAGCCCTGTGATTTTCTGTGCCTGGCCCTCTAACGCTGGGCGTGGCTAGGAGCTCTCATTGGGTTAGTGGCAGGTCTATCACACCTAGTCCACACCTGATTGGGTGAAAAACGCCCTCCCACACAGGTTACATCCAATAGGAGGCTCTTCCCTTTGCCTTCTGTGTTTTTACAGAGCAGGATTAGCAATGGGGCTGATGGAGCTGCAGCCCCACACCCCAAAATAGTCCCACTGCATCAGCAGCATCACACCCTCCAACAATTTACACATAAACACTGATGCACATTCGAAAAGGGTGCGTGGCCACGGGTACAGCTCCGTGGCCACGCCCCTTTTCCTATACTTTCAATGGAAGCTTGGAGAGTCAAAAAACGGTACAGACCATAAAGAAAAGGGACTGTACCTGCCAGAAAGGTGCAGCTGGAGAGTGTGTCACTGCACCTGCAGCAAGTCTCTGCGCTGTAGAGAGGGGGAAAACATCCTTTTACTGCAGCGTCCTAAGGGGGTCATTCCAAGTTGATAGCTAGCTGCATTCGTTCGCTGTGCAGCGATCAGGCAAAAACTCTGCACTTCTGCGCATGCATATGCAGCGCAATGCGCACGTGCGGCATACTATTACAACGGACGATGTAGTTTTACACAGGGTCTAGCGATACTTTTCAGTCGCACAGGCAGCCGCAGAGTGATTGACAGGAAGAGGGCGTTTCTGGGTGTCAACTGACCGTTTTCAGGGAGTATTCGGAAAAACGCAGGCGTGGCTGGGCGAACGCAGGGCGTGTTTGTGACGTCAAATCAGGAACTGAATGGTCAGAAGTGATCGCAAGCGCCGAGTAGGTCTGAAGCTACTCTGAAACTGGCAACTGCACAAAATATTTTTGTAGCCGCTCTCCGATCCCTTCGTTCGCACTTCTGCTAAGCTAAAATACACTCCCAGTGGGCGGCGGCATAGCGTTTGCACGGCTGCTAAAAACTGCTAGCGAACGATCAACTCGGAATGACCACCAATGTCTTGCTGACAGTCCACCTGCCCCCTCCGGCATCAATAATCCCCACTCCCTAGCCGCGCCGCAGGTGGAAAAAAAGCTGCTGCGGCCACCGGCATAGATGTGTATGAAAGCGGCGCAGCGGAAGACTTTCATAGCCCTACCTGTACCCCATACTCTCTGAGCCCCGGAGCCTCCTCTGCGTGTGATGTCACAGAAGTGCCTCCCCGCCACAACCGCGCCCAGATCCCCAGAGGCCCTGACTCCGCAACACAGCACCTGGGCTGCCGGCCTGGAAGCCCCGAGATGGTTAATGTAGCGGATAGAGTGCGTGATATTGCGGAGGGTAATGTCTGGACGCTGAGTCAATGTAAAAGGTGGCAGCGCAGTACAGTGGGTGTGCAGTCAGGGCCGTTGCTAGAGTGTTCGGCGCCCCCCCTGCAAACTATAAATTTGCACCCTCGCATACTTTACAAACGCACAGCGCACATAATGACCCCTGTAGTAGAGACACTTACACATATAATGCCCCCTGAACCAGTGACGCTTACACATGTCACGCCCCCCCCCTGTACCAGTGACGCTTACACACGAAATGCCCCCTCTACCAGTACCGCTTACACACGTAACGCCCCCTGTACCAGTGACACTTACACACGTAACGCCCCATGTACCAGTGCCGATTACATACGTAACGCCCCCTGTACCAGTGCCGCTTACACACATAATGTCCCCTGTACCAGTGCCGCTTAGACACGTAATGCCCCCTGTACCAGTGTCGCTTACACACGTAACGCCCCCTGTACCAGTGCCGGTTAGACACGTAATGCCCCCTGTACCAGTGACGCTTACACACGTAATGCCCCCTCTACCAGTGACGCTTACACACGTAATGCCCCCTCTACCAGTACCGCTTACACACGTAACGCCCCCTGTACCAGTGTCGCTTACACACGTAACGCCCCCTGTACCAGTGCCGCTTAGACACGTAATGCCCCCTGTACCAGTGTCGCTTACACATGTAACGCCCCCTGTACCAGTGCCGGTTAGACACGTAATGCCCCCTGTACCAGTGACGCTTACACACATAACGCCCCCTGTACCAGTGACGCTTACACACGTAATGCCCCCTCTACCAGTACCGCTTACACACATAACGCCCCCTCTACCAGTACCGCTTACACACGTAATGCCCCCTGTACCAGTGCCACTTACACACATAACACCCCCTGTACCAGTGACGCTTACACACATAACGCCCCCTGTACCAGTGACGCTTACACACGTAACGCCCCCTGTACCAGTACCGCTTACACACATAACGCCCCCTCTACCAGTACCGCTTACACACGTAATGCCCCCTGTACCAGTGCCGCTTACACACATAACGCCCCCTGTACCAGTGACGCTTACACACGTAACGCCCCCTGTACCAGTGACGCTTACACACATAACGCCCCCTGTACCAGTGACGCTTACACACGTAACGCCCCCTGTACCAGTGACGCTTATATTGATTCAGCCAGTCACTCAGTTCTGCCAGCCAGTCTCTATTGTTAGCGCCGGTGTCCCAACGCGCCGCATTACAGGGAAGTAGACGCGCTACATAAACTACAGCTCCCAGCAGCCCTTAGCGCCGAAGCATTCCGCCCCTTAGGGCTGCTGGGACCTGTAGTTTATTGCGTACATCTTCTTCCCTGTAATGCGGCGCGTTGGGACACCGGCGCAAACAATAGTGACTGGCTGCTGTGCGAGTCTCCAGGAGAGCCACTGCCAAAGGGAGGACAGCAGCTTAGCTGCTGACAGGAGGAGAAGCATTACCCGCCCCTCCCCCACTCACAGTACCTCCGAGCCCCATCTGTGTCACCCCCACACTCCCCCTCCAGCACCCGCGATAGCTCCGGACCCCCCCCCCCCCACCCGCAGCGACCCCGCACCCGTACCTCCCGCCGCACCACCGCAGCCACCCCTCCCCCACCTGGTGCAACCCCACAACTGCTCCTCCCCCACCTGAAGCGGGTCCGGACCACCACCCGCAGCACCCACGCACGCTCCCCCACCTGTGGCACCACCACAACCGCCCCTCCCGTGGCACCCCAGGATCCCATCCGCCTCTTCCCCGCACCCCCTACTCCCCCAACCAAAGCACCTACTAGGTGATTCACCAGGCCCTGCGTGCGCTGTTCACGCCGTTGCAAGGGGCTACGACCCCTTAACCATTGCACGCCCTTTGTCCGTGCAATATTTAACCACTCACACAATTATGATTGGATGTAATACTCCATATAATAAAAATATTCCACGCCACAAGGGTGTGCAAGGGTTAAGGGGGCGTAGCCCCTTACGACGGTGTGAAGAGCGCCCGTAGGGCGCGATGAATCACCTAGTATATAATACAAGTGCACAGTTTAGAACCTGATCCCTAGAGGAGGAGGGTTCCCCAGGCAGTGGAGCCTACCGGTGGTTTCCCCTATACCCCTGTGGGCCAGTCCGAGCCTGGGTGCAGAGACACATGCAGAGATATGTAAACATGAAATGATTCATGCAGAGAGACATGCAGAGACAGGTAAAGAGATACATGCAGAGAGACGTGCAGAGAGACATGCAGAGACAGGTAAAGAGACACATGCAGAAAGACGTGCAGAGAAACATGCAGAGACAGGTAAAGAGACACATGCAGAGAGACGTGCAGAGAGACATGCAGAGACAGGTAAAGAGATACATGCAGAGAGACGTGCAGAGAGACATGCAGAGACAGGTAAAGAGACACATGCAGAAAGACGTGCAGAGAAACATGCAGAGACAGGTAAAGAGACACATGCAGAGAGACGTGCAGAGAGACATGCAGATGTACTACACTTGCATCGATTTTAAAGGAACCTAAAACCGAACCTCTAACCCCCCACCCCCACTGCAGAGCATCTTTCTCACTCAAAGGGCGCCTCTCATTCACCTAAATAAAATAATTAGGAGCTACATAAATATATTGCTAGCTTGCACTAATCAGTTAGATGTGTGACATTTGTATATCTGTGTGCGACTGAGTCTGAATCTGTGTAATAAAGGCTTTGATGCGACAGCCTCAGATTTTCATCATGCCAGGTTCCTCTGTGCTTCATCTGTAGCTTTGTGCATACATAAAACTACATCCTGCGCTGTTATAGTCGCAGCTCAGCGTCTCTGGTACACTGTGAGTGATGTTATGCTGAATCTGCGATGCAAAATGTAAAGAAAAATATGTTCTGTTACTCTTCTCTGAGCATATCAGTTGTGATGGGCATTTTGCAATGCATGGGGGGCTTCCAGTTGCCCAGAAACCCTCCTTCCCACAGCCTGGTCAGAGACCACTACTTGCAATATTAAGGGAGGTATGGAACTGCTGCACACGTCCAGTGGCAGCAGACTTTAGTATTATTATTATTGTTTATTTGTATGGCTCCGCAAGGGTTCCGCAGCACCTACCAAATCTGCTGTCTGTGTGTGTCTGTGGGTCTGAGTGCTCAATCATCGCACCAGAGAGATAATCTGGTAAGTGGTTTACCGTGATCATTGGTCCTGCATATGTCTGACGTACTGTATTACATAAACTGCACTTTGTTTGGGGCAGATTGTAGCTTGTTACATGCTAATTATCCATCCTTCATAGGCTGGCGACAATCGCTCTAAAATCAGACAATTGGAAACCCCCCCTCCAGATATCCTGCATTTGCTTCTGAATCTCCATCTGTGTCAGAACCGAGCAGATCAGGGATGTGTTAATATGTTTGGAAAAGAAGGGGATGTGTTAATATGTTTGGAAAAGAAGGACGCAGAGTTTCTGAAACACTTTCTGTACGATAGAACCGGGGAACAAAAGTGATGCACTAATGAGCCTAAAGTTCTCCCAGTAAATCCTAACCCGACGCAGTAAACAGCGCTTAAATGTGGATGATTAAAAGAATAAAAGAACATTTTCTAATTACTATAAGATGCTTGAAGGGCTATCTTCTTCCTTTCCCTACTACCACTTCAGAAAACAATTTCATCTCTGAATGCGGATAACGAGGTGCCGCCCCTGGTGTTTTTATTTTGTTCCAAGTAAAACAGTGGAGGTGCAGCCTGATGCCTAGGCCTGTAGAAACTGACTATAGTACAGATATATCGGCACCGGGCAGCTTCCTCCTGGCCTTTGAAGTTGCCTCTGTTTTGTAGGTACGCAGAAACCGCAATGATTACATCCCCACTTCACCTGCAGGCAAGCCGCAATGTCTGGGCCTCTGATGGCTTTCCAGAATCACTAATTAACTTGCAAGCACTTGGGTCAGATGTTCGCTAAGCTGATTTAATTACCAAACCGACATTATAGCGAGCCTGTCAGCAATAAAGAGCGCAGACACCATGCTGAACGCGTGTGTCAGGAAAACTAAACATTAAACAGTGTTTATGCCTCAAACCTTCCTACAGGTTTATTACGGAACAGGGAAAGTTTGCCCGGCGCCAGCAATGAATATGGAGAAGGGGATCAGCTGATGAATCTAGGACAGAAGGAAATGCGAGGACAACGGGGAATTAGAGGGACAATGGGATCAGTTAGCTGGAAACGGCACGTCGGTATGACACGGCTAAGTGCTGTTCTGCAGCAGCTGTTACTGGTGGATTGGGGTATAGAGAAGCAGTATATTAAACCACTGAAAGATACCGTGTTTGGATGCTTATATTATCATGTTCTGCATATCATTTATTTTATCTTTTTCTGTGGCTGAGTAAAACTAGGTGAAATGTAAGCTTGAAGGTAGCCAGCTACAGAACCTGTGCAGGGGCCAGTTCTTGCCCTTGTGGCGCCCCGGGCAAAATGATAGGGGCATGGCTTCATACGGGGCGTGGTCAGGTCCCCCCCCTATTTGTGCCCCCTGTAGCGCCGCTGAAAGAGGAAAAAAAATGTATACTTACTATCCCCGCTCCTGATTCCAGACCGCTGCAGACCTCCGCCGGCGCCGCTCCTCTCCTCGGATCTACATAGACACTAGAGGTCAATTATGACCCCTAGAGTCTGTCCAACAAAGCTGTGCGGTGCGCGATGACGTCATTGCGCACCACACAGCAAAGGTCCCCTCCACGGAGGGAAACTAGACGCGTAGCGTCTGGTTCCCTTCACAGCGGGGGGCACAGCGGCGGGGGGCACAGTAGCGGATCTTGCCATGGTGCGGCACCCTCCGGAAGGCGGCGCCCCGGGCAAAAGTCTTGCTTGCCCGTGGCAAGATCCACTACTGAACCTGTGTAAACTAGGGGAGAAATGTAATATCCTGCGAGATGCAGATTTTGCGCCAGTCTGCCTGTGTTTTTAAAGCAGCAACCATTTACATGGTAAAACTTAACTGGCTTTGCCTTGTAAATGATTGGCACTTTAAAAATATAGGCAGACCCGCACAAAGGGCCTAATTCAGACCTGATCGCTCGCTAGCTATTTTTTGCAGCGCTGCGATCAGATAGTCACCTCCTGTAGGGGAGTGTATTTTCGCTTTGCAAGTGTGCGATCGCATGTGCAGCCGAGCGGTACAAAAAAAGTTTTGTGAAGTTTCTGAGTTGCCCAGAACTTACCCAGCCGCTGCGATCACTTCAGCCTGTCCGGGACCGGAATTGACGTCAGACACCCGCCCTGCAAACGATTGGACACGCCTGCGTTTCCCCAACCACTCCCAGAAAACGGTCAGTTGCCACCCACAAATACCTTCTTCCTGTCAATCTCCTTGCGATCGGCTGTGCGAAAGGATTCTTCGTTAAATCCATCGCCCAGCAACGACCCGCTTTGTACCCGTGCCATGCGCCTGCGCATTGCGGTGCATACGCATGCACAGTTATGACCTGATCGCAGCGCAGCGAAAAAAATCTAGTGTGCGATCAGGTCTGTATGACCCCCTAAGTCACTAGTTCGGTACGCTGTGAAAATGCGGCTGATGCTCCCACTTTTTCTGGAACGCTCCCGTCGTAGTATTAATTATCCAACTCACTCACAGCTACCCCGCGTTCCCTATCATTGACACTCCTTACCGGCTGATAGAGATCTATTCAGATCACTCTTTGCACTTCCATTAGGAAGGAGCAGACATCAGGAGCTAATGCCACCCGAAGATGCGGTCAATTAATGCAAGTATTTGCTAAATAAAGTGGGATGGGCACATTGGTTCCCTAATAATGAATGGGTATTATAAACTAGTGTAAGGGATGATGAATAGCCACCTATATAGCATGGCATAATGATACACTGTATCCGATCACAGCCAATTAGACCTGACCTTTAAAGTGGCAGTTGGATACAGCTCTTGTTACACTTTGTGCCATTTAATTAAATAAAGTCATATATTCTCCTGTGCAGTAAATGGGTTAAACCCGTTAAAAACTTCATAGGTTAATAAGTATACTTTTATATACTCACGTCTGCTTTTCTTTTCCACACCTTCATCTTCACTGTCCTACTGTATCTTTCCCTAATCCTCCAGCCATAAATATTTACTAAAAGTGAATCCAGTGTCTGCGTAGAATAAGAATATACTCTGGCTGCGGAGATTTGTGGTGCTGATAAAATCGATGGTGGTTTAGGTTTGTGTTATGCTGTGTGCATGTACAATACTGTCTACAGCAGATGCTGTCCGCATGCTACAGTAGCTGTATTGCAGATATGTCTAACATTGGGGGTAATTAAGAGTTGATTGCAGCAGCAAGTTTGTTAGCAGTTGAGCCAAACCATGGGGGTCATTCCGACCTGATCGCACGCTAGTTTTTTTTTGCTGTGCTGCGATCAGGTCAGAACTGCGCATGCGTATGCACCGCGATGCGCAGGCACGTCGCACAGGTAGGTACAAAGCGGATCGTTGCTGTGCGATGGATTGTACGAAGAATCCATTCGCACAGTCGATCGCAAGGAGATTGATAGGAAGAAGGCATTTGTGGGTGGTGACTGATGCTTTCTGGGAGTGTTTTGAAAAACGCAGGCTTGTCCAGGCGTTTTCAGGGCGGGTGTCTGACGTCAGTTGCGGGACCGGACAGGCTGAAGTGATCGCAGCAGCTGAGTAAGTTCTGGGCAACTCAGAAACTGCACAAAACTTTTTTGTACCGTTCTTCTGCACATGCGATCGCACACTTGCAAAGCAAAAAATACACTCCCCTATAGGCGGCGACTATCTGATCGCAGCGCTGCAAAAAAAACCTAGCTGCTCTGTATGCTTTTATAGTATGCAAATTATAAATGTTACGTCAATGCTGATTGGTTGCCATGGACAACTTCTCTACTGGCTCACTTCTCCACTTTTATCACTGCTTAGTAAATGTCCCCCTAATTCTCTTACTTCCCGATATGTTAGGAAGATGAAATGTAACATAGGTATTCTTCAGGTGGGAAATAGGAAAACTATGTAATTACAATTTTAATAAACCTCCCCTAAGGGGAGGAACAGGGGGTTGACATAATGACATCATTACCGATGTGTGGCTTGCATTGCGTGAACGATAACGCCCAAACAGACAATCGGATCAGAATTTGGATTGCACCTCCAGTGTGTAGAATTTAATAAACCACAAAAATGGTCCTGTCACTTTTTACCGTATCTGCTAGGGGTGTTCCTCGGATAACGCCAAGAACCATGGATTAATATTTACTTACATTAACACGTTTCAAATTAACATCTCTAAAGATTTACCAAATTATTAACACTCATTTATATGTACAACCGTGAAAATCAGAAACTCCCATGTGAAGAACGGGTAGAACAGCCAGTCTACAATAAAGTGATAAGTTCGTAGAAGAGTCTCAGAAATGGAATGATGTAATATACGGATCATATAGTGTGTACACCCGATCGCGCAGGCGTGGCATTCATTCAACGCAGCTTCCCTTCTGTTGTGCTGTACATCAGATGTTATGATCTAATGAAAGATGGCACGCAGTTATATGCACGCTGTAACGACACATTGCGCCACTGTACACCCGGATTATGCACGGCACGCACAATGTGTCACTATATCCCGACACACCTCGGCTGGGACGCGCATCATGTAGTGTGTGCCCAGTTTCATAATGTTACTCAGAATGGTGTCCATTTATTGTTATTAATTAGTTACAGAAAATGATACAATTATTCTAAAGATAAATTACATTTTTGTATCCAAGTACATTCAGGCAATTATTTCTAATTTTAGCAAACATTTCGACTTGCCCTTAAAAGTTCTTTATCGGGGATTTTAAATATAATTCCATACAGTAAGTGTTGGAGAAGACACAAGAAACTCCACTGCCGAATGGGAATTTCAGACTGCAATGAAGATGTTTCTCATTTTGGAGTATTTGTCTTCTGTTGGAGACTGGTAATAAATAACTAGGTGCTTCATCGCGCCCTACGGGCGCTCTTCACACCGTCGGAAGGGGCTACGCCCCCTTAACCCCTGCACGCCTTTCTGGGGTTCAATATATGGAGTATTACCTGCATTCCTAGTTTTGTTAGTGTTTGAATATTGCACAATGATAGGGCGTCCGATGGTGAAGGGGGCGTAGTCCCTTGCAACAGGAAGGGGTTTGGGGAGTGGGGACCGTGGATGGGGGAGGGGGTATGAAGGCGCTGTGGGTGGGGTAGGAGCAGGGGTGTCGCAGGTGGGGGATGGCAGCTGCAGGGCTGTTGCGGATGGAGGAGGGGTTCCGAAGGCGCTGCAGATGGGGAAGGGGTGGGTGCGGGTGTGCAGTGGATGGGGGAGGTGTCCAGGGGGCGCGGTGGGTGGGGGAGGGGTGGATGCGGGGGTAACGTGGGTGGGGGAGTGGTGGGTGCGGTGCTGTTGCGAATGGTGTAGGCGATGCGGATTGGGAAGGACCTGCTGCGTGGGTGGGGTAGGGGATCCAAAGGTGCAGCGGGCGGGGGAGAGCCAGATGCGGGGTGTGGCGGATGGGGGAGGGGCTGCTGTAGATGGGGGAGGGGTTTGGAAGACACTGCGGGTGGGGTAGGGGGTCCGAAGGCGCAGTGGGTGGGGGTGCCACGGGTGGTGGAGGGGCAGGTGCGGGGGTTTGCGGGGGATGGGGAGGGGTCCAGGGGCGCTGCAGGTGGTGGAGGGGCAGATATCAGTGCACATAGTCTCTGTGGTAGTTAGTGAGGGTTGGTGATGGTGTGAGAGGGGTGAAGGCCAGTACACAGACAGGCAGTTAGAGAGCAGGATGAGGGTGACAGGGCATAGTGACGGGGAGTACTTAGCAGATATAGGGGTGGGCTACAGGTGTGATGTCACAGTGTGTGTACCTTTGCTCTCATGTGTGAGGTATGTGAGGTATATGTGAGGTATATGTGAGGTATATGTGAGGTATGTGTGAGGTATGTGTGAGGTAAGGATGTGCGGGTCGTGGTGGCCACTAACCTCCAGGCTGCTGCTGTGAGATGGTGACTGCAGAGGGAGGGAGCTCAGACCCAGCAGCAATGGGTCGTGGTCAGCATTCCTTCCTGGCCCCGTTCCGCCGCACACTGTCCGCCCCGTCTGACGGGCGTCATTCCTCCATCCTGCATGGCAGCGTCAGCTGCTGTGATCGCGGAGCATAGGTAAGCGTCCGGAGCCCTGTGGGCGGGCAGGCATGGTGCTTCCCTGGAGAGGTGCGGCGCGCGTCCTTAGGCTGCAGACGGCGGGAGCTCCGGCCCAGCAGCAATGTTGATTAGTGCGTGTCCCGTCCTGGCGCTGTCCCGCTGCACATGCTCCGCACCGTTTGCCGCTGAGCATGGCAGCCCTTGTCTGTATGCTGCAGATGCTGATCTAGCGGTGCCTGAGCTAGCGCCCTCTCCCTGGGGTGTGGGTGTCAGGCGGCAGGTATGGTGTGTAGGTGGGAGTGGAGCTGCGGGCGGCGACTCGCTGCCTGCAAGTACCCTCCATATCAGCGCTGTTCCCCTCCCTGCAGATAGTGTCAGTGGCCGTGGTGTACTTTTGCTACTGGTGGCCAGGGCCGGCGCTAGGGTGTTCGGCGCCCCCCTGCAAACTATGAATTTTGCGCCCTCCCATATTCCTTTCTTGTGCATCGGGAAAAGTGGTGTGGTCTCACAACTAAGGGGCATGGCCACACAATAGTACCCCCATTTAAAATTACGCCACAATGTAGCACAATCTTATTCATCTTATACGTAATGCCCCACCCGTAGTAGTAGCGTCCTTATACGTAATGCCCCACCCGTAGTAGTAGCGTCCATATACGTAATGCCCCCCCAATAGTAGTAGTGTCCTTATACATAATGCCCCCCCAGTAGTAGTAGCAGTTATATGCAATGCTCCCCAACAGTAATAGTAGCGTCCTTATACATAATGCCCCCCAGTAGTAGTAGCATCCTTATACATAATGCCCCCCCAGTAGTAGTAGCATCCTTATACATAATGCCCCCCCAGTAGTAGTAGCATCCTTATACATAATGCCCCCCCAGTAGTAGTAGCGTCCTTATACATAATGCCCCCCCAGTAGTAGTAGCAGTTATATGTAATGCCCCACAACAGTAATAGTAGCATCCTTATACGTAATGCCCCACCCGTAGTAGTAGCGTCCTTATACGTAATGCCCCCCAGTAGTAGTAGCGTCCTTATACGTAATGCCCCCCAGTAGTAGTAGCGTCCTTATACGTAATGCCCCACCCGTAGTAGTAGCGTCCATATACGTAATGCCCCCCCAATAGTAGTAGTATCCTTATACATAATGCCCCCCCAGTAGTAGTAGCAGTTATATGTAATGCACCCCAACAGTAATAGTAGCGTCCTTATACGTAATGCCACCCCAGTAGTAGTAGCATCCCTACATGTAATGCCCTCCCAGTAGTAGTAGCACCGTCCTTATACATAATGCCCCCCAGAAGTAATAGAGTCCTTATACATAATGCCCCCCCCCCAGTAGTAGCGTCCTTATATGTAATGCCCCCCAGTACTAGTAGCCTCCTTATACGTAATGCCCCCCCTATAGTAGTAGCGTCCTTATACGTAATGCCCCCCCATAGTAGTAGCGTCCTTATACGTAATGCCCCCCCATAGTAGTAGCGTCCTTATACGTAATGCCCCCCCTATAGTAGTAGCGTCCTTATACGTAATGCCCCCCCCTATAGTAGTAGCGTCCTTATGCGTAATGCCCCCCCTATATTAGTAGCGTCCTTATACGTAATGCCCCCCCTATATTAGTAGCGTCCTTATACGTAATGCCCCCGTATAGTAGTAGCGTCCTTATACGTAATGCCCCCCCTATAGTAGTAGCGTCCTTATACGTAATGCCCCCCCTATAGTAGTAGCGTCTTTATACGTAATGCCCCCCCTATATTAGTAGCGTCCTTATACGTAATGCCCCCGTATAGTAGTAGCGTCCTTATACGTAATGCCCCCCCTATAGTAGTAGCGTCCTTATACGTAATGCCCCCCCTATATTAGTAGCGTCCTTATACGTAATGCCCCTCCTATAGTAGTAGCGTCCTTATACGTAATGCCCCCCCTATAGTAGTAGCCTCCTTGCATGTAATGGCCCCCTCAGCAGTGGCGTCCATAAAGTGCGCACACACAGACATACCTCACACACACACACACACACAATTCACACATATATACAAACACACACACCCCACCATATACACACACACACACACACACACACACACACACTATATACACACACACACCCACTATACACACACACACACACACACACACACACACACACACACACCCACTATATACACACACACACTATATACACACACACACATACACACACGCACACACATTTCTCTCTCACCCTCCACTTACCAAGTCTGGCTGGCCGTCACTGCAATGCTGATTCCACCACTGTTCAGCTGTCTGGTCCCGTGTAGCTCCGCCCCTCTATTCCGTGTAGCTCCGCCCCCTCGTGACACCGTAGCTCCGCCTCCTTTTCGTGACCCGCACTGCACAGCACACAGGGACAGATTTATTAAGTTCGGTGAAGTGATAAAGTGGATGGTGATAAAGGACCAGCCAATCAGATCTTAACTACTATGTCACAGGCTGGGTTTGAAAAATGACAGTTAGGAGCTGACTGGCTGGTACTTTATCACCTTCCAATTTATCACTTCACCGTGCTTAATAAATCTGCCCCACAGCCCGCTGTCACAGGTGAATTGGGGGGAGGGAGGACAGGCACAGCAGCCGGCAGCTAGTGGCCATCCTCACCTCCTATACTGTAAGGTAGGGTCTTGCACCTGACTGCTGCTGGCGCTGGGTATGGGGTAGCTCCCTGCAGCAGATGCAGTTGACTCCGCCCAGCTCTGTGACTCCGCCCAGCGTTACGAGCACAGAGTCACAGATTAAGGCAAATATATAGGAGATAAATAAGGAATAAACACATTAAGGGGGGTATCCAATTAGCCATGATATCGCAGTTTTGCGATAACTTATCGCCGCCCGCTATCCTATTACTGGTGATAAGTTATCGGTGATAAGTCTCCATAGGGTTTAACGCTGATTTCTCTTTACAAGCTCTGAGCAGGGGATAAGTAGTGCAAAATCCTTATTTTAAACCAAAAAAATGTCAGGGTTTGGTTCAGAACCCCAGGGACACCCCCTGAATGACTAAATAGTAGAGATGAGTGGGTTCGGATGTAATGCCAGAATTAACGCCAGTTCGGTTTTATCCGGATGTTTCTTATTGGCTATCCAGTAGTAGGGGGGTCATTCTGAGTTGATTGTAGCTGTGCTAAATTTAGCACAGCTACGATCATCTTCCCTGGCATGCGGGGGGACGCCCAGCACAGTGCTAGTCCGCCTCGCATGTCAGTCTGGCCCCTCACCCCGCACAAATACAAAAGCATTGCACAGCGGCGATGCTTTGTATTTGTGGAGTAACTCCCGGCCAGCGCAGCAGATGCAATCGCTACTGAACAACGGCCTTCGTCCGTCCGGCATGCGCCTGCGCCACATGCGCAATTCCGACCTGATCGCTGCACTGCGATCAACTGCAGTGAGCGATCGGGTCGGAATGACCCCCTAAAACCGAACCCGCTCATCTCTACTAATTAGGCACTCAGAATTTTTTGATTATTTTTAATTAGTCAATAATGACACGTCATTTTTATGGTCAAGAAATATAAAGTGCTGGAAATTGGGGTACAAGGTATGGGACAGGTATATTGGGGTGCTTTATGAGTGAGACAGGTGGTTTTAGACTTGCAGGTGGGAGTAATCGGTCTGTTTCCACTTCTTTTTTTTAAATCCCCTAAAATATTCCAATTATATACTTATACCCATTTTAATGTACCCCAAATTTAATGAGAACACTTATTTTATTGGGGGAAAAAAATTAGCTTTCTTTCATTTTTTTCACATTTAAAAAAAAATGCATATAACAACCTTTAGACTCAATTTAATTGCACCAAATAGTTGTTTTTTTATGGCCACTAATAGACTTCTTCAATGTTTTCCTATATTAGTATGTTTTGTGGGGGGGTTTCAGGCAGATTTCTCCATTTTCTCCTATACTTATCACCGCTTTTGCCGGCTAGAATCATCACGCGAGTCCCATTTTCGCCATTATGGAATAGTATAGGTGTGAAAAACAGGAGCTCGCAGGATGTAATAAGCGGATTTTTAGGGCAATAGGTGTGATAACATTAGCTAAGATCGCAGATCGCGTTATGATACCCCCTATGTGTTAGTCCTTGCTCCTTCATTATGAGTGTGACCATTTAGCTGGAGAAGTGTATCCGATACGTCTGCGGACCTTCTCAGTGTGTTGGCAATTAGCAGATTATTTTGTTACTATACTTTAATGTACTATAGTTCGCCATTGACATGCTTGTGCTATTATGAGAAATAACAATTTACAGTCGGTTTTATTTTTCATGTTATCATAGGTGACCTGCTTTTAGCACGATTGAATTACTCTGGGCATTTATGGAAAAATAAAAGAAAGTGGGAGGTGACAAAGTCTAAAAACAAAGAATAGCTAATGTTGGCGATGAAAACATTTTGGTGCAAACGCCCAACTAATGTAACTTACAGTAAGATCATAAATCCCCTATAACCGTTTTGCTGAATGCAGTTGAGTGAAATAGAACAAAGAATGAGACAGCGCTTTTCACGTTGCATGAAAAAGTAACCTTTACTTTATATTTTATATATAGAATACAGATATAAAAAGATTTTCACCTATACATATATATAGAAATATCACACTAAGATACCGGCCACTATCAATTTAATCTAAAAAATATATAATATATTAAAATTATCTCTACAACAGAGAACAATTCATTCAAAATTATCCAACTAGAATAACAAAAGCAGGCAGAGATCCGCATAGGCTCGAAGCCACATAAGCAGTAAGCACCCGGAATTTTTATGACATTTGGCTAAGGTAGGCAGGGCTAGCCTTAGTGATAAGACAGTTGGGGTCAGGTGATGCAGGGTACCTATCAGGTGTAGGTAGGAGGAGTATATACAGGGGTATATAGGCCTGGGTGTAGGCAGCCATCTTCCTCTTAGCAGTTTCTTCGGATGCAGTAAGGAGTGTCATTTGCATTACATTGATTTCTTTGTATTCCCTGTCACGTTCTCTTTCCCTTCACCTGCATTATTTGTGCTGTGCCCTCACTGTTTCCCCCTTTGCACAATCCCCATCCGTGAAGATCGGCGCCCCCTCCCCGCCGCCTTGCGGAGGCTGCCCGCCCGCTCACGGCGGCTGGTTACCGCCAGCCACGGGTGGTTCCCCCTCCCGCTGTTCCGCCGCAGGAGAGCGGTTGCTGCTCTCCCAGGGCGGTGGTGTCTCCCCGGCGGCGGCTGCGGTCGGAGCTCGGCGCGGAGGTAGTGCCGCGCGTGACGGGTCTCCGGCCTCCCTGGTCTTTCCGTCCTCCCTCCTCGCGGCTGCATCGAGTGGGTCACGTGACCCGCTGAAGGGGTACAGTGACGCGGTAATGCGGGGCCCTCCCCAGGCAGTTCCCCGGCGGGTGCCTGTCTGGTGGAGGGTTAGTTTCACGGGCAGCAATTTCGGGCGCAGCTCGGGGGGCGGGGCCCGCTTTTAGCAACGCACATGGGGGTGGGGTCGGTACCTCTTTTCCCCCCGCCGTTCCCCTGGTTCTCGCTCCTGTGGTGAGCGTGGGGGCGGCGGCAGCGGGGATGGACGGGCAGGTAGCTGGGATCCATCCGGGTGCGCTCCCGGTGTCGAGATCCTGCTGCCACCAGGCGGTGGCCTGTGGCACGGCGATGTGACGCCATCTGCTGGACAGCTAATGGTACAGCAGATGGGGTCAGTCCACAATGCCAGGGCCGCTTCGTTACCGGCAACGGGCGGTGGGTCTCAGGCTTCCCACGGGTATCCTGCCGGCTGCGTCGGTGTCGGTGGCCGGGCCGGGTGCGCTACAATTCCCGGGCATGACCTCCCTGAACGCCCTTATTTGCCGCCGGCGTTTGCGCATCCGCAGGGCTCAGTACCCTCTTGGCCCGTCCCGACGGGTCTGGGGTTGGGCCCCTTTCCAGGGGTCTTACGCAGACTCATTATTGGTCGGGGATGTTTCCGCGGGTTCCGTTCGCTTTGCACCCAGGTTTTGCCGCCCGGCCATCGGGCCTCCCTCCTGTGGTGCGGCCGTGGGCCCGGGGCGCGCGGAATCGTTGGCCGCGCCTGCCCCTCCTTTTTTTTCCCAGCCCCCCCCCCCCATCTTTCTGTTTCCCCCCCTCCATTTGCCTTCTGGTCCCCTTCCGGCGGCTGCCGTTTTTTGTACCTCCGCTCCCCCCCCCCCCCTGTTGTCTCCCCGTCAGGTGTCGATGTGTTAAGGGGGGTCTCTCCCCCGGGAGGATCGTCTGGAGCCAGGGCTGTAGCAGCGTACAGTGCAACGCAGATAGGATTGGCAGCACAGAGCGAGCAGGTGCGAACAGGCAAAGCTGGGGGGATCTCGGGTCCCTGAAGACGTGCTGCCCGGCCCCGCCGCCACGTCCGAAGAGGTGGGAGGTCCTGCTGGAACTGGTGAGATATTTAATCCTTCTTCTTCTTCTTCTATAGCTCTTCTTCCAGCTCTTCTTTTGATGATGTTTTCCGGGTCCCCTAGGCGCCTGCGTAAATTAGCCAGGCTCATTGCGCATCGCATACTCACGAAAGATAGGAAGGTGAAGGGCAAGGGTTCGACGGTCGCGTCGGACCCTCCGCGTTTTTTACGGAAAGGGTGCACTGCGCAAACACTGCGGTTACCAGGGGTTTGCGTAAGCGGATGAGGGAGAGAATTAGGTAGGGTAAATATGTAGACATGTTTCACCCTTACGGATGACATGCAGAGGGCTTTCGATAAGGCTAGGAAAGCCGGGGGCATTGGTGAAAATGCATTTCGCAATTTTCATCAGTGGCTCCGAGGGTTTTTAATATTTACGGCGTGCTACGCCGAGACGAGGCGGGTATCATAATACGGTCAAATATTTATCCCGGGTGCACGAGACGTGCTTGACCTCCAAGGGTTGCGCGGGGCGGGATTGCGACGAGAAATTCCATCGCAACCAGGATGGTAACCCTGCGCTGCCCTTGGGTCTCGGGGACATTGAAGTGTGGCTGGTGGTCACGCAACATAATAGGCCCCTCCCAGAGTCCCAAGGCGGTAAATCGGGTTTGGGTGTTCGGCCGAGCCCGACTCTAGGGAACAAAAGGAAATGCTTCGCTTTCAATGTTGGCAAGTGTTCCCGGGTTTTCGAACTGCCGTTTTCGCCACTCCTGCAAAGTGGGCAGCGGGGGACACCCGGCCAAGCATTGCAATTCCACTCCCGGGTCCCGGCCCTCGGAGGCTGCCGGGGTGCTTGGAGGAGGAAAGTAAGGCGTTTTTCCCTCATTAACATCCCGGAATGGACCAAGTGGTTGGGTGCTTACCCTGACCTCACTTCCGGGCTGTTTTTGTTGGACGGTGTCCGTCACGGTTTCAGGCTCCCCATTCGTGGTCTCCAGGCGCAATTTGAAGTCCGCGCGCGATTTCCCTTCAGTGGTCTCTCGCCGGCAGAATCTTGCAGGGTGCGGTACCAATCCTTTGACGAGGCCCTTCGGGTGGTCAAATCGGCGGGCCTCGGCGCCCTCCTGGCCAAGCTGGACATTGAGTCTGCTTTCCGCCTGCTGCCCATTCATCAAATCGGCGGGCCTCGGCGCCCTCCTGGCCAAGCTGGACATTGAGTCTGCTTTCCGCCTGCTGCCCATTCACCCCGATTCCCTTCGTTTCCTCAGTTGTCGGTTAGGGGGGGGGGGGAGTTCTATGTTGACCGGTGCTTGCCGATGGGTTATTCTGTTTCTTGTGCCTATTTTGAGAAGTTCAGTTCTTTTTTGCGTTGGTGCGTGGTGTCTGCCTCCGGTCACCCGGGGGTTGCCCACAAATTGGACGATTTTCTCTTTGTGGGTCCGAGGGACAGTCCGGTTTGCGGGGATGTCCTGGGTTTGGCTCAGCGTTTGTTCGGCCGGCTGGGGGTGCCCGTGGCCTCGGGTAAGACCGAGGTGCCCACGGTTTGCCTCAGTTATTTGGGCATTGAAATCGATGCGGAGGCCGGTTGCTGCCGGCTTCCCGCCGATAGGGTGCACAAATTGCGGGGCCTTATAGAGCAATGCCTTTTTTAGCCGTAGGGTCAGGTTACAACGAGTGCAGTCATTACGGGGGTCTTTCAACTTTACGTGCAGGATCATACCCATGGGGCGCGTGTTCTGCCGTAGACTTGAGAGGTCTATGGCAGGGGTTCGCAAGCCTCACCATATGGTGTATATTTTGCGCGAAATTAGGGAAGATTTGCAAATCGGGTGCACATTTTTGGTTTCCTTTAACCGGGAGGTGTTCCAACGCCGCTTTGCAGCTGTTTAATGATGCTGCCGGCGATGCGGGATGTGGGCCTTTTTTCAGGAGGGAGTGGGGCGCCGCCCCTTGGCCGTTGTCATGGGTTTCCAGCGGTTCACAAAGAACTTGGTTCTTTTGGAATTGTTCCCGTTGATGTTGGCTGTGGAGTTGTGGTCACCCAGATTTTCGGATCGGAGTATTATGTTCTGCTGCGGCAATCTGGGTGGCGTACACGCTGTTAATAACCAACGTTCATCCTATCCGCAAGCTTTGCGCCTGTTGCGTTTGTTAGTGCTAAATTACCTGAGGCATAATATGGATTTAGCGGCTGCGCATGTCCCAGGGGTTGGCAATAGAATCGCTGATGCGCTGTCCCGTTTGGAGTTTGGTAAGTTTCAGGAGCTGGTTACGGAGGCGGCAGAGGGGGGTTTACCGGTTCTGCCCTTCCTGTGGAAGCTCGTTGACTAGGAGTTACGGTGGCCTGTTGCCTCGTTTCGCTGGTGGCCGATGTGGCCTGGTGGCGGCAGTCCTGAACGCTGTCCGCGGTGAGTGGGTCCTGCCTATGCGGGTAGGACGCCGGCTTGGGTCGCGGAAGCCCGGTTTCAGTTGGCAGGTTTTGCGACCTGGCTTTTGGGAAGTTCAGATGTTAAGTTGTGATTTGTTGCGCCGGTTGCGCGAACCCAAAAACGCGTTTTTACCCGTCGGTTCTTGAACGGCCAGCATTCAGGAATGGAGGGTGTGAAGTGAATTTTAAAATTTTCCTCCGAGGGGGCCGAATTACAATTGGCTTTTCACTCACGGTTCACGGGTGGTTTTTTGAGTTTTCTCCTTCACTTGGGTTCTTTATTATGCATATTTTCGTTATGTTGCTGACGGTAGGAATTTTCCTTTACAGCGGCTTGGGAGGCATCCTATGGCGGGGCGAACGGTTAAAGTCTTTGGGGACAAGGTAGTCAGATGGTTGGGTTAGAGGTTACTTAGTCGGCTGTTTCGCCACGACCGAAGGTGGGGGCGGCCTGGCTGGATTTTATTCACATCGGGGGGAATGATATGGGTCGAGTCAAAGGCATCGACCTCATTCTGAGTATCAAGGCGGACTTGGTTGCTTTACTGACATAGTGCCCCGTTTCCAATGGCGGTGTGCTGTTCGTTTTTCTGCAATTGGAAAAGATAGGAAGAAAGTTAATTCTGCAGTGTCAGTGTATGTGCAGGTTATAGGGGGTTGGTTGTTAAGCACCCGTTTTTAGTTCTTCGCAAGGTGCAGTTTATAGGGAGGTCGGGGTGCACCTTTCCCCCACGGGTATTGGTATGTTCTTAGAATATATCTTTCGAGTTTTGTCGGGTTGAGTTTTTTCCTTTGGTTTGGTTGGATGGCGGTCTGCGGGTTTTGCTGTCGAAAATCCTTGTTGTGGCGGAAAGTCGCTACCAGCCAGCGGTCAAAAGTTACATAAGTGGTCACTGTGGGGCACCCCCTTTTGATCGAACAGCGAGTGTGCCCTCCCCTTGCGGGTGGACTACGGATGTTCCCGTGCGGGTTTGTCCAAGGCTCTGCTAGAGTAAGGGGAGTGAGTCCTGCGCAGTGCGGGTTATGTTTAAGGAGGCGGTTGTGAGTCCCCTCCTAGTTTTATTGGTTTATTATAGTTGACTGGTGCTGGTGAGTTGGTAGCGCCTTTTCTCGCCATCCTCCAATATTTAGCTTAAATGACAGGTCATCGAACAGTAAATACCAGTTTGACCTTTTAAATCTAGCAGTTGGTGTCCGTGTGGTTATTTCATAGTGATAAGCTAGCTAAGTGTTAATGTTAAGTGCGTCATAATAAAGGCATGGGTGACTTATGCCCTATATCTCTATAATTCTCCTAATAGGGCTCTAAGATGTAGATTCCTTAAATTTTCTATATAGCACAATAAGCCTTATTGGTAAGCAGAGAAATCCGCATGCACATGTTAGTTTAAGCACGAAAGATTTTAAAGCAGAAGAATTTATCCAACAGTTCAAGCAGGTTGTTTGTTAGTGCACTATAGATGTAATTGATGGTGCAGCTGTTAATTTGAGATCAGCTGTTAGCTTTTTAGTCAGATAGATATTGAGCCTGTGTTATATTCAATACCGTCCATACCTTACAGCAGACTTGATGTTGTTATATTAAGCATTTATCGCTATTAGTATATAATCAACTGTTTATACAAATAGGCAGTATATGTACAGCCCTGTCTGAATAGCTGAGAATCCACAATACACCACGAGTGCAGTACACTCTGTACTCTAATGGATACCTCTCCTCACAATGCTTGTAGGCATACCAGCCTTCCAGCCAGTGGCAATAATAACTGTGATCAGTATCTAACTCTCTGGTGTATTGGCTTTTCTCCTTAATGCTTTGGATGCCTGATAGCTGCTTCAAACAGCCGCGGCCGCGGCAGCACAGCGTGATGACAGCTGCAATAGATCCCGGCTCTCCTCAGCACAGCCAGCGCTGGTGCGAGCGCTCAGTCAGTCACGGCAGCAGCAGCAAATGGTGATGTGGTACTACCACAGTGAGTCCACAAACGCGTTTCTCCACCTACCCTCCGGCTTCGGCGGCTTCCTCAGTGAATAATAGTTGAGTGAAATGTTAGCGCTACAAGAATGTAACAATGGTGTTACACTTACCGTATATAGGGGGTGATTCCGAGTTGTTCACTCGCTTGCTGCTTTTAGCAGCATTGCACACGCTAAGCCGCCGCCCTCTGGGAGTGTATCTTAGCTTAGCAGAATTGCGAACGAAAGATTTGCAGAATAGCAAAAATAAATTTCTTAGCAGTTTCTGAGTAGCTCGAGACCTACTCACAAATAGCGATCAGTTCAGTCAGTTTCGTTCCTGGTTTGATGTCACACACACGCCCAGCGTTCGCCCAGCCACTCCCCCGTTTCTCCAGACACTCCCGCGTTTTTCCCTGACACGCCTGCGTTTTTCCGCACACTCCCAGAAAACGGTCAGTTTCCGCCCAGAAACACCCACTTCCTGTCAATCACACTCCGATCACTTCAACGAGGAAAAATCTTCGTTCGGACGTGAGTAAATCTACTAAGTTTCGAGCTAAAACACTAACCGCATGCGCACTGCGAACCATGCGCATGCGCATTTTTGCCTTAATCGCTCCGTTGCGAACAACTCGGAATGACCCCTATAGTAATGAATTGAATATGTCCTAAAGGTCTCATGGATCGCATGTAGGGGTAGCTTTTTATTTTAGATCACGTTCCATCGCTGATGCGGTGCAGCTGCTCTCTGGTAAGGTCTCAGACCTATGTAAGCAGTTTCCTGTGAAATGCTAATTTATTTATCGATCTATGTGAACCAGTGCTCTGCGGGCCTTATTCAGGTTTGTTAACAAACCATAAAAGTAAGCAATTGGGCAAAACCATTCTGCACTGCAGGTGGGGCAGATGTAACATGTGCAGAGAGAGTTAGAGTTGGGTGGGGTGTGTTCAAACTGAAATCTAAATTGCAGTGTAATAATAAAGCAGACAGTATTTACCCTGCACAGAAACAATATAACCCACCCAAATCTAACACTCTCTGCACATGTTACATCTGGCCCCCCTGCAGTGCACATGGCTTTGAAAAGTTGCTTTCTTTTTTGGTTTAGCTAACAAACCTGAATAACCTCCTGTCTCCTGTGTCTTCCTGGCTGCTTCCCTGTGTTTTAATCCTGGATATTGGATGGGTACTTCTCTGGTCCTTGGCTCCTGGTGCATCTTTCCTCATTAAGGGGCAAATTGACTAAAGTGCGAGATGTTGCCCGTATCAACCAATCAAATTCTGCTATCATTCTCTAGAATGTACTAGATAAATGAAATCCAGACTCTAATTTGCTGCTGTGAACAGCACTTCCACATTTTTTAAACTTGCACTTTAGTAAATGTACCCCTAAAGGGCCCTACAGACTGGGCGACCCGTCGCCGAGCTGCCCGACCGCCGATACGGCAGACGGGCGTCCTGGCGGCAGGGGGGGAGGTGACGGGGGGGGAGTGAAGTTTCTTCACTTCCCCCTGTCACCCGGTGCCATAGCAGTGCATGCTAATATGGACAATCTCGTCCATATTGGCCTGCATGCATAAGCGACGGGGCACTAACGATGAACGAGCGCGGGGCCGCGCATCGTTCATCGTTGGTGCCTACACACTGCAAGATATGAACGGTATCTCGTTCATTCATGAACGAGAACGTTCATATCGTGCAGTATTATCTGCCAGTGTGTAGGGCACTTAAGACTCTTCCTGCAGTGGAATCAACCAATCAGAATCTGCAATACAAAGTGTAAAATTCTCGATTGTCTTTGAAACATTGAAACATTTTAATTTCTACTTCTCGTTGTTGCAGCTTGTGTGCCAATTAATTGCTGCATTAAGAAGTGCTAACACTGTCGCCACTACACAGGGAGAGATACTTGTTATTTACTGTAAATGATGAAGACTGAAGACAGTTTGCACCAAGGAAACCGTAGCTTAGCATGTTACACTACCTAATAAGTAATACCCAATAGCTTCAGAAGAGCTGAGTGAAACAATTGACTTTCGTTAGGCAATAAACAATGATTGCATATCATTTTACAGACTTAAGTGCACACTTTAAAAGAAAAGGATACATACTATAAAGTATTTTGTAAACCCAGGATATAAGGTAGCAAATACATTTTTAAAATAAATGAATTATTTAAATAAGGTTCCAACGCATGAACGTACATCACTATACTGTATCTGCAGAAATAGGAGATGGGTGGAAACGACACTAATTTGTGCAATTAGTGAGTGTAGGAGGTGAAGTCCAATTAATGGGGTTGTATCACGTTTCAGCTAAACTTCAGTACTCTCCCTGAGGGGAGATGTATCAAAGCTTGGAGCAAGATAAAGTGGAGAGATAAACTACCAACCAATTAGCTCCTGTCCTTTTTCAAGCACAGCCTGTAACATGACAGTAAGAAGCTGATTGGTTGGTACTTTATTTCTCTCCACTTTATCTCTTTCCAAGTTTTGATACATATCCCCCACAGACTGTAAAATGACAGGCGCTGACAGGTTGGTACTGGCGCTTCCTAACTACCAGATGTTGGAGGACGGTCATTGCCAATACCCAGTTCTATCACAAGCTTCTGAGAATTTGGTACAGCTGCACCTCTCTGCTGGGGAATTTGGCTCAGGGGTGGATCTAGACTTTTGATTTAGAGTGGGTGGTTTAAAATTTAATGAATGTACTCCATCCCTTTCTATTCCTGTCTCCTCACACTAGTCTGTACTACTCTCTGTACTCTTACAATACAGTTAAAATTATAACAAGATATATGAGTACCTTATTATCCTCCACACCTCTCAGCTTATGCTGCAAAGGGATTCAAACCCTAAACCACATGCACCATAGTTGGTCATTTAATTAGTGAGCTATCCAAAATTATGTAATATGTGTTAATTACCTTCAGTGATTTGGGAGTGTATTTACTAACTTGTAGATCGGACCGCACGCACACTGCTCCGTTTAGTCCCCTATCCCGTGCAGAGTGGTCCTCCAACTAAGGTCTGTCCCGTATGCAGCACGCTGGCTCCAACTGCACATACATGTTGGAGACGGGACTGACCATAGCGGATTATTTTATAGATAATTCCCCATTCTCTCCATGACTTATTAAAAGAGAGTCTTATTTTTCCCCCCAGTATTTATTAATTTGAGGCATTGGAATAAAGCCACAGGGGCAGTATAAGAGAGGAGGGGCCATGTCCGTGTGGACCCCCCTTCTTTCACGGCGCAGCTGTGAGTAGACTCTGGCATGGTAGCAGAGTTTACTGAGCATACACAAAGCTCCAGGAAAATGGCAGCCGTGCCATTTTTCTGGTAATTTGTCCAGCACCAATGCAGGATTCTAGAGAGGAGAGTATAATATCATACACCCTGCAACCATTATAGATATGAAACTGTTTCTCTGCAAGTTTTTATTCCCTTGACGCTAGAGAAATGCCCAGTTCTCCCCCACCTCCTGGATCTGCCACTGCTATGGCTGCTTCTTCCTGACTGCTCACATAGGGCTAGGACTGCTGGGTACAGGCAGAGCACTGACTCAGATTCCCTGCTGGAATGATTATCATTAGAGCAATGGTTCTAAACCTCTGCCCTCAAGTACTGTATCCCTAACAGGTCATGTTTTCATGATAGGTTAGGTGTAGATGGTACCTTACAGCTGAGATGGCAGCTTCAGCAGAACTTCCTTCTTCTCTGGCAATGAATCCACCAGCTTTATCTACTTCAGTCTATAGCAGAGAGACAATGGCAATAAGTCTTTCTAATAGTTAAATGGGCTTCTTTATCTTAACTGTTGCAGCAAGCATTTGGCTATAGCTAGGGAAAATTCAGTTTCTCAAATGCTTCAATACACTATATTCTAAATCTAAACATACAATAACCCTCACAAAATACACATATCATGAAATAGCAAAACAGATTATTACTCAGGAGACTTGCAAAATCCAACACTGAGCAGCCATTTACTTTAAAGTGAACACAAAGGTGGTCATTCCGAGTTGATCGCAGCCAGCAACTTTTAGCTGCTACTGCAATCAACGGTCCACGCTTATTGGGGAGTGTATTTTTGCTTAGCAGGGCTGCAATCGCTTGTGCCCTCCTGCTAAGCTAAAAAAATGTCAAGCAGAAGTAGAGAAGCCCTGGACATACTTACCCTGTGCGATGGATCCAGCGATGATGGGTCCAGCTTTGACGTCACACCTCCGCCCTCCGTTGTCCTAGACACGCCTGCATGTTACGCACCACTCCCTGAAAATGCTCTCCAACAGTCCATATCCACACATCCACGCCTCCTTCCTGACAATCTTCTTAGCGGTCACTGATGCGACCGCTTCCATCGGTAGCCGCGATGTAACTCAGCGACCCCTGTCGGCGGGCAACGTCGCACACGTGCACTGCACCTGCCGCGCATGGGCATTCCGCACCCATTCGCACTGCAACGAAAACCGCTGCGTGCAAACGGGTCGGAATGACCTCCAAAGTTCTGTCATTGGAGAACTCTGTTGCTGGGTGGTCACTGTCCTATAACCTGCATGTATTTGTAATTCACAATAGGATTAGCAACTAGTGCTGGTCTTTCTTGATTCTGACGAACAATAGCTTTGGCTTTCCAGTGATACAGCACAACAGTTCTACTTTTAATAGCACAGTTATCTTCAGCTCTTCATAGTTTTTAATCAACTTAAGACTTACAAAATGGATTGCTCTTTTTACACTGTCAGACTTAGTCACTGATTCAAAAGTAATTAAAACAAGACACACTGTATATCCCACTGTCAGCACATTCATATCTTTAGCTCAGTCTCTTGAACATGTTAGGGTTACACAGGTCTTTCAATATATCTCCCAATATACTTTCAATATCTCACAGTATGCACTTAATGGGGGAAATTCAAATATTTGAAAAGTCAGTTGGGTGTCTGTGTTTTCCTGTCTATAAGATAGGAAAAAAACAGACACCCAACTGACTTTTCAAACACATGAATTCCCCCCAATAAGTCTCAGCAGCTCTCAATGGCTCTCAGTAGTTCTCAATAGGGATGCTTTCCTTTATCGACATTCACTCAATCAGCCTTCAAAAATCTCAGCTGCAAATCAGTGTTGACGCTGTCTCCAGATCTCAGTCTCACTCTGGTGGCGCTTCTGCAGTGGTTCCACAGTGTTGCCCATCAAACATGAAACAGACAGAATACAGACACTTGTGTTCTGTACATAGAGTCAAACCCAGTCTCCACCTCTGCCATAAATTTAAATAAGAGCTTCAAATAATGGAACAATCCTGTGGATGATGATTTCAGTGTGGCCATCGAGAAGATGGCATAGACTGCACTAAGACAACCACTAGGACAATTCTGACTGGACAAATGGACAAGAACTTCATGTTCATGTGAAGCTAATTACTCAGTTACAGTGATATTACATATTTATGTTTATCATCGGGCAATTGCTCTGACCATAGAGAATAAGGGGCTAAAATCTAAAGTTGTGATAAAAAAAAAAAAGAATATTGACAGTAATCTGTGATTCCTAGATAACAGAATGGCTTATTATTGGGACATATTCCATGGATAGGTCTATCAAACACACAGAAAACCAAAAAATGTGCTTTCATGCAGAAGAATGTGGTTGTCAATGTGAGACCATCCGCCAACTTTGGGTCAGATCAAATGCAAATTGTCATGCACATTCCGGTCTCAGGTTTACACACACATATTTCTTCTGTACCTTTATATTATTATCTCAAGGCATGCTGCTCAAATGCATGCAATACAGTAATTTTCTGGAGGAAGGTTCCGCTAGCCAGTATTGCTCAGCATCAATTTTCAGTAGAATGCGACAGTAAGGAAGGTTTTTTGCTGGAGAAAGGTGCCTAGTGATAAACCAAAATATGTAGGAAGAACTTCACCTGTCTATTATGGAGTGGGTGAGGTCACTGTTTAACACGAGTGGTCTTCAGTATGCCGGCTGTCGGGATCCCGGCGCCGGTATACTGTATACCGGCGCCGGAATCCCGACAGCCGGCATACCGACACTTATTCTCCCTCGTGGGGGTCCACGACCCCCCTGGAGGGAGAATAAAATAGCGTGGCACGCGTAGCGAGCCCGCAAGGGGCTCATTTGCGCTCGCCACACTGTCGGTATGCCGGCGGTCGGGCTCCCAGCGCCGGTATGCTGGTCGCCGGGAGCCCGACCGCCGGCATACCATACTACACCCTTTAACACAGCAGCATATAATTGTCAGACTGCCACAAAGCAATTTGTTCTACTTTCATGGTTGTATTATATTATTTTTTATTTCATTGGTTCTTTTAAATAAATAAAATGTTTAGTAGGGTGTGAATTGCAGTAATATTAGAGCATAGTGCCGCTATAGTTGGTTACACATAGGTACAGAGAAGAGATACGGCAGTGGTTCTGTGTGTACTACACTGAGGTAAAAGTTTGATTTTGCAATTGTTAGGCAGCTCAGTCGAGTATACAGATTGTTTATTGATCACGCTCCTCAACAATCATTCTATTGCCAATTGCAGTAAATCGATTGTGGGGTAACTTTGTG